>NW_007232072.1:602404-603522 GCF_000164805.1 Carlito syrichta
CCCACCTCCACCCCACCTCGCGAAACTTTTCAACAAGATCCACCTGGACTAATTTGTCCTCAGTTAAAATATTGACTAGACCCTACACACCGGGAAGGAAGGGGAATGCACGCTTTATTTTCCTTTCTACAGAAAGGAAAGCAAAAAATAGCTTCTCTGTCTCTCTTCCCCCCCCCTCTGTCGTACATGTTGTGTCTTAGCTTTTTGCATCGTTTCGTTTTACCTTCCTCATTTAGCAGAAATGATCGCGGATATTTCACACAGAAACGTGTTCCAGATTCTAGGATTCAGGGTCCTTGTAAATTACAGGGCTCAGGTTCGGTCTCAGTTAACGTTAAGTTTCATAGAATACCCTCCCTTCCCCCCCCCCAAAAAAATAAATTTCTGAGGGTAAGAGTGAGCGAGACGAGGTGGAGGAGGAAAAGAAACCTCGAGTCTGATTTCTGTAATTTACTAGCGACCCGGATCACAGCAAATAACAGTGTAGCACGAGTGTGGCTTCAGAAGGCTGGGGAGCTCTTTCTAGAGGCGTCGACCCCATCCCCGGATAAAGGATCTGCAAGTTTTCTGTCATCGCGACCCTGCAAAGCCATAACTTACCTTCAGAAATAAGACTTTAAACAGCCAAGGCCTTCCTCCTCCCCTCCACCACCACCCTCAGCCTCGCTCTCTCCACCTTAAACTTATTGACACAACATAATCCCACATTCAAGCAAAATCCTGACACAGCCTCCCTCCTCCTCTTCCCCCTCCCCTCTTCCCTCCCGTTCTCTCGTTCTCTCTCTCTCTCCCTCTCTCTCCCTCGGTCTCCCTCTCCCCCCCCTCCCTCCCTCTTCTCTCTCCCCTTCTCCCTCGCCCTCTTCCCCCTCTCCCCCTATTCTTCCTCCAGGCTACTCTGGCACTAAAACAGCACTTTCTCTACTCGCCGCGCGTTTGGGTAGGGGTGGGGGGTGAGAGGGCACCCATCTGCGGGGCCGGAACACCCAGATCCCAACTCTCCAGATGAACGAGCCACCGGGCTGCTGCTCCCGGTCACCAACGCACACGAAACGTTCCACAAATCCACCGAGGGCTGGCTCCCAGCACCTTCCTCCCCTGCCCCGGCTCCCCAGGCCCCA
>NW_007232072.1:604080-666442 GCF_000164805.1 Carlito syrichta
TGGGGCTGCAGCCCGGCGGCTCGCAAGTGAGTAGGAAAACAGAAAGTGCGGGGAGAGCGCCCGCCGGGGGCGGGGGACGGGGGGCGCCTACCTCGCGGGCTCGCCGGGCGTGAGGGCGTGTGTGTGGCTCGCCCTCGGCGGCCAGTCAGGGTTTCTCTGTGGGAAAGTGGAGAGGAGCTCGCGGAGCCGCTCTGCCTCCGCTTCACTGTACGCTGCTCCACATACAGTACATGCAACCCGGAGAGACTGAAAACACTCATTTTATATAAGGCAGCCTGCTATTGGCCCGCGCCCTGACTGACGGGCCGTGCGGCCAAACAGAAGGCCCGTTACACCCAAACACACGCACACATACACACATTTTACAGAGACACACAAAGATCATCACATTTTCTATTTTCTAATGTTCGGGACCTGTAGACAGTGGGGGAGGACAGGTAGCGAGGCCCAGGGGAGTGGGGTAAACGGAGAAAACCCTGTCTGCACCAAGTTGCAAGGCTCGAAACTGGTGTCCTTTTTACTTGGGAGGGTTATGGTAATAAACTACAACTCCACTGGATATGGAAGTGAGGGCTTTTTTTTTTTTTTTTAATCGTTGCCTTTTGGTGCCCCATGGAAGAGGTGTGCATTGTGCTATGGTTTTACAGCCTGACCAAGCTAACAAGTGGCCAAGAAAGGCTTTTATCAGCTTGGATTTCTTTTGTCAATGGGTTAGCTATCACATAGGCCAAAATAGTGCAAGATAAGTTTATCAGGACTATAATGCATTGAGGTTGTTAATGCTTCGTTCGTGGGTAAATTCAGAAAAATCAATACAACAACACACAGAAACAAAGAAAAACATTCTGCTGCAATAGCCAAACTACTTTTGGCTGGTCTGAGAACTATAATCACCTGTGTGGATGTGCGAGCTGTGTTGTAAGGAAGACTAAATCGTGGAAGGTTGGCTGTTGACCCTTTGACTTAAAGTACACCTTTTGATTCAATATATGCAAGATTTAAATTTTGCACATCATATATGTGATTACTTTACGTATGTCACATCATATGTGAGCATCATGTGTTGGGTGAGGTTCATAGATTGTGAACCTGAGGACTGGTCTTTCTGATTTTCTTCTGTAATGCGTCTTTGGTGGATTGTATTTGACAGTCAGATATAAACAAGTCAACAGGTTGCTGGAGAAAGGCCCAAAACTGGAAATTAGGAGAATAAATTCTCGACTAAACTCTTAAACAAACTAGCTGATCGATCTTGAGCAAGTTACTTAGCTTCTTTAATGCTCAGAGTTGGTTTTGATTTTTGTTTTAAGATTAAAATAAGAGGTTTTTCCCAGATTCCCTTAATTAAATATTTATTCAGCATCTACTATGTGCCAGGCATTATCTTAAGGTTCCTTGTGATTTAGGAGTGTGTAAGTTGTTCTTAAGTACAAACATTTTGAAGATTACATAAACACTATGATTTTATGGTTTTATGATTTCCTTTAAACCCTAAAGAAAACCTGAATGAGAGAAATTATTTTGAATCCCCCTTTATTTTCTTGATGTCTTCTTAAGGTTTTTCTCTCACATCCATAAAGTTATCAAAAGAGTGTGTGTGTGTGTGTGTGTGTGTGTGTGTGTGTGTGTTTGTGTGTGTGTGTGTGTATACATGTGTGTAAGAGGTGGGGAAAGAAACAGATACAGAGAAAACTTAAGTTTATGAACTTTAGAAAATAAAGTGGTATTTAGAAATGTGACTTTTTGTTTATTTTTTTTAAACCAAAATCATTTTTAAAGAGAAAATCACAGCACTTTAAATTGACAGTATTAAATGTTGTATTAATGACACGTTGCATTTAGTTGACAGAAAGAACAAAGTGTTCTTTATCCACACTACACCGCTCTGAGATCTGTGCTAAGTATTATTATCTCTGTTTTAACGCATAAGAGAGATGAGGCAGGGACAAATATATAGTCTGTTCCATACTGCACAGAATGGCAATGGAGAAGGAACTTAAACCCAGGACTTTTAATACTCAGCACAAGTTTTGAGAAACTTGTCAACCCTTCCTTCCGAATGACAAACTTCAGGGACAAGAGGTAGATGGAAGAAAAGCCAGAAAAACTTTCTTTGGATTTAACTGTCCTCCTTTTTGAAGAGGAAAAAGAAATCAGCAGTAGCTGCCATAATTAATTGCCGAGTAAATTATTTATTTGCTAGCATATGTATTTTATGAAAAATATAAAAAGTCGACTCCCCACCTCGATCCTCAACCCCCTACCATAGGAAAATATTCTTCATTTTTATATGGTCACAAGATATTTTTGTTGAATTACACTTAGCAGAATTATTTAGAGCTACAGTCTTCAAACTTTTAGATCATGCATTGCTATCAGTAAAATATTTGAGCGTGTAGCCTCAATATATGCATATATATGTATACTTAAAAATGCACTGATGTGCCAAGCTTGGTAGCTCAGCCTGTAATCCCAGCACTTTGGGAGGCCAAGGCAAGTGAATTGCCTGAGCCCATAAGTTCGAGACCAGCCTGGGCAACTTGGCGAGACCTCGTCTCTACAGTAAATCAAAAATTAGCCAGGCATGGTAGTGCATGCCTGTAGTTCTGGCTACTTGGAAGACTGAGGTGGAAGTATTGCTGGAGCCCAGCAGGTCGACGCTGGAGTGGCCGTGAGCATGCCACTGCACTCCAGCCTGGATGATGGAATGAGACTCCAACTCAAAAAATAAAATAAAAATGCACTGATGCATGGATATATTATTTATTATTATAAATCATATGCTCACAAAAATAAAATGAAAAAGCATGAGAAAAAATAAAATTAAGTAAGATTTTTAATTTCTTCCATAGTCCATAAAAGTACAGATTCCTATGAGAAAGTCTTAGCACATTCATGCCCCAGGATTTTGCATTGCAGCTTGGAGAACTGACAGCGCAAGGTGCTAACTGACCAAGATTGATAAAAAGAGCATAACGAAGTGCTCTTGGAAGTCATTACCGCTACTGGAAAATTGGTGAATTCACAGGGCCTTAAGATTGGGAGAATGGCACATTCCTTTTAACACATATAATATATGAGTGATGTATTTGTATTGGGCATCATGTAGCAGTATAGCTATTGTTCAATATTATTTGGCAGAATATTGATTGAGAATGTTCTGTGTGCTAGGCTCTCATGCATGCCAGATGCTAGCAAAGGGAAATGCCTACTAGGAGAAGGGATAGAATAGAATTCCATTCTCTTGTGTGGGAGACAGCCTCACTGCTAAGGAAAGGAGGATTAGAACTAACTTTAATGAAGTATTTTACCATATTGGAAATACTTTTTAGATTTTTATTATCTTATTTGAAAATAAATATCAGGAAATTTTAAATGCCAGTGGTGCCGAAAAGTCTAAAATATAATCGGGAAAAATCATCGCTTTCAGAGAGTTTATTTAATTTTTATAATGAAGGATTATAACAATAATTGGTTACTTGGGTAAATGGCATTAAAAAGTGTCGACCCTATTCATTCTTTGTTTTCACATTTGATGACCAGTCATAGATCAGGCTCACATGGTTAGCATATTCCTCCTTCTTGTGGCTTCATGTATTTTCTGTATTTTATTTTATATGAGTTTTTTGTTGTAAGTGACATAAAATAATTTGGGGAGATTAAATTTAAATCTGTATATAAATGTGTGTGTACAAATGTGTATATTGTTTATTTTTATGTTTTATGTTTTATTTTTTTTTTTTTTTTGAGTTGGAGTCTCACTCTGTCATCCAGACTAGAGTGTGAGTGGCACGCTCCCAGCCACCGCAGCCTCGACTTGCTGGGCTCTGGCAATCCTTCCGCCTCAGCCTTCCAAGTAGCTGGAACTACAGGCACGCACTGCCACGCCCAGCTAATTTTTTTTTATTATTTATTGTAGAGATGAGGTCTCACCAAGTTGCCCAGGCGGGTTTCGAACCCGCAGGCTCAGGCGATTCACTCACCTCGGCCTCCCAAAACATGGGATTACAAGCTGAGCCACCGAGCCTGGCGTGTATATTGTTTAAATGCATGTCTATAAGTATCATTTTATTTTCTTATTTATATATGACTTTTTTATACAACCCTAGTTCAAAACCTGATTTTACCACTTTCTGGCTGCATAACTTTGGAAAAATTCCAGAATCACTGTAAGACTCCGTTTCCTTTTTTATAAAATAAGAATAAGAATCATCATAAACGAAACAATACATATAAAATTCTCGGGCCTGGAATATACTAAATGTTCCATCAGTATTATTTTTATTTATCTTTTCACACAGACAAGCCAAGGACACCTGCTTTACAGAAAGTTTTCTAAGACTTAACTATCATATCAAATGGAGTTCATGGAACCTGTTGCAACTTACTTGCCCAGTGTTTGCAATTTCCTTTTAGCCTCCACTCTACCAACTCTATCATCTCTGCGCATAAAAGAGATGTCAGCTTGATCCCAGGATAAAGCAAACATCTTATTGGGTGGGCATTATTAAGTACCTAAAAAAGCAAACTTGTAATAAATCACTCTTTGAAACTGGCCTTGTTTTGTTCACTGAAACTCTAGATAGTTGCAATGATGAGGGTCTGCCTTCTCTCATAATTTATGACTTGTACTTGGCCTTGCTGAGCTTCAGTCTTTTCTCTCCTTCTATAGGAGGAAAAAAATAGGGAAAATCACACCTTTCTCTTCAGGGCCAATGCAAAAGGAGCAAAAATTAGAACTTGGATAGTTGGACCATTTCTCAGCACCAGTACAGAAATTCATAATCTTGAAGAGAACCAACGTCTACTGGGTCCCAGCAGACTTGGGGATAAGAAAGGGAAGAATATCCTGCTTTCCTGGGTGGTGCCTGCAAAACATCTTAGAATCCCTACACTCCTGTGATCTTCTTTAGTATTTTATCTACATTACTCTTAGTCATTCAAATATGTTGCCTTGCATTATATTCTTTATGTATTGATAGAAATCTTTATTTGACAGCAAACACCTTGCAGAAAATGATGATGTCTCCTTCAACATTTTGTTTTACATCAGTGGCTATAACAGTAACTGGTATATTGACAAGGATTTGTAAAATAAATGATCAAAAGCAAAAGCAAAAGACCATAAATTCTGAGAAAGCTCAGAGAGAATCCAGGAATAAGAGAGGTGTCAGAGAAAGTTCAGAGACCCAGATATATGTAAATAGAATTTACATTATAGTCATCACAAGATACACTTGCATATTGTTTTAATTTTCTAAAGCATTTTTGCATCTGAGGTAGCCTAGCATACTCACTAACATCCACATGAGGTAGATGAGACAGATGAAAGGACCTTCTTTTTGTTTTGTTTTTGAGATATGATTTCACTCTTTCCCCCAGTCTGGAATGCAGTGACATGATCACATCTCACCGCAGCCTCAACTTCCTAGGCTCAGGTGATCCTTCTACCTCAGCCTCCCTGGTTTCTGGGACTACAGGCATGTACCACCACCAGCCTCCGGCTGCCAAAATGCTGGGATTATAGGCGTGAGCCACCACACCCTGGCCAGGACCTTCTTTTTAAAGATGAAAGAATTAAAGCAGGAAAAGGTTAAATGATTCCCTCAATATTATACAGCTAGTGGATGAGCTGAATTAGTGCCAAGCTTCAAGATTCCTCATCCTGGAAGCTTTTGGTCTTTTTTTTGGTGGGAGGCAGAGGCGAGTTACCAGGGAGTCGCTTAAGGATCATACCATTAAAATAGGTCTCTAAGTGGACAGTGATTTTGCACTCATGGATTTGATCATCAAATAGATATGCTTTAGTATTATCAGATAGGTTCCTTCTAGCCACCCTCCCACTAGAAACTTCAGCAATATCTTCCACAAGAAACTTCTACTACGACACATCCAGCTCTTGGGAAATTCCTTCTTCCCAAGACACTCTATTTCATCTTCTGACAGTTTTGACCACTACAAAGTTCTTCCTGATGTTTAACATAATTTCTCTCCTTTTAAATTTCACCCGTTGTTCCTTTTTCTACTCCCTTGGAACCACACAGAACAATCTAATCCCTCTTCCCTATGGCACTTGAAATATGTGAAGACAGCTATCAGGACTGCCCTCTACCTTGAGTTGTGCATTTTCCAAGCTAGTAGTCCCAGTTCCTTAAGACATTCTTTCTAGGGCACCATTCTTGTTGCTTGGTCTCCTCTCAAACCCCTCCTGTTGTCTTTGTGGATGTGCTCCTTTAAGCAGGTGGGGGCTGAGGCAGTGTGCAGTCCAGCATGACCATGGCTCCTTGATACAATATTTCTACGAATACAACCTCAGATAGAATATGCTGTTTTGGCAGTCTCTCTGCCACAGATCATTCTGCTGACCCATATTGTGCTTATTCTCAAAAACAAATGTGTTTTTTTTTTTTAATGTGTGCTGTTAAGCCATGTCTTCTCCATTATGTACTCTAAATTTTGCTGGGGGAGAGATGAGGCATAAACCTTCATAATCTTGGTATTGTATAGTGGTTAAGAGCTGAGGTCTTGAAGTTCTTCCAAGATGGGTTAATATCTTGGCTCCAACACTAACTAACTTTGTCAACTTAAGAAAGTATATAACCTTCCCAGTTCCTTGTATATACCAGGGATGATAATAATGTACCTTATAAGGTTGTTGCAATAATTAAATAAAATAACATATGTAAAACACTTAAAACAGTGCTTGTCATGTAAGAAGCACTGAATAAATGGCAGTTCTCTTTTTTGTTTTGTTTTGTTTTACTGATGAGATTCAGCCCAGAATTTCACTTTGCCATCATAATTTTGTATGTTGATTATTTCATTCAGTGCATTTGCTTTTGATCTTACCATCTTTGGTTCATTCACAAATTTCAGGACTTTTTTACATTTTTCCAAGTCATTTTGGAAAGCATTGTCCAAGGCAGAAAAGTACACACCTCCCAATAGGTTAACACTAATCCATTAATCAGCACTCCCATGGCCACAATTGCTGAGCCTGTCAAAGAGCCACCTATTTTCACATAAATTTTTGTTATTTAAACCTAAAGAAATTTATAGAGAATAATATAATTCAGTGACCACATAGGAGCTATATTACCACTTAACATGTTATTATACTGCCTCGAATTTCTTTATAAGAAATGAAACATTGAGATTCAGTTGAAACCTTCTTCCCTGGTCCAATTCCTCCTCCAGTTCTCTCCAGAGGTGTCCACTATTGTATAATTCCACTCTCACCCTACCCCTGTGTTTTACAGCCCACTATGAAAATACCATATGTGGCTTTATCAAAAAGGGTTTATGAAATTTGCACTTACTAATGTTATCAGAGAGGAGTTCCTTGCTAAGTGGGATATTTAACAATGCTGGTTAATTAACATAAAGCAATAAATTATAGAAGGATATGAGATAGCTTTTAGAAATTTTTTTAAAAGGCTGGGAAATCAAATTTTGGAAAGCCCATAAACACTGTCACCTCCGGGTATTAAGATCGTTTTAGGTTAGAACATCTTCATAATTATGAATTTGCTCAAACTCATTTCCATGCGTTCTTTGTACCTCTAAACAGAGTGGAATAGGGGAGTTCAATTGACTTCACTAATGTGTTGTGCTCACTCTTTGGCCAGAGTAGAAGGGGACACTTTGCTTGACCCTCCCAGCAAGACTGCATGGTTACATGGTGTGGGGAGGAGAGGCAGTGGTGGAGAGGGAGGGGTTGGTCTAGGACAAAAATATTTAGATGGGAGTGATGTATTGGTAACATTCTAGTTCTTGGTGGATTCCCAAGTGTTCATTTTATAGCTTATGTAAATGTTACATTATTCTTTTGTATGTACCAAACATATTTTTAAAATAAACATAAACTTTAAGAAAGCAGTAGAGAAAAAGACTGCATGCAAAAAAGGCCTTTTGGTTACCAATGTAAAAGTAGAGTACTAGTAAGAGAAGAAGGCAAATAGATACTGGACATGTGAAAACAAGAGATCTATAACATCCCCAACAGCCACAGTGCAACTGAGCTATCAGTTGATTAACCCTGTTACAAAAGAAAAATAGGGTTAGGCTAGTCTTAGTGACCCCATGCTGGCTTCTAGCAATTGCTTCATCCTTTTTCTAAGTATGCCCAGGTCTCTTCTTCACTTCACTTGCCTATCTTAGTCAGATTCCATCTAGTTTCAAGGGCCATAAAGTCACTCAGATAAACTTTTTAAAAAGGGAAATTAATTGTCCCACTATTGGGGGTCTCTAACAGAACTCAAGGACATTTAAGATAACTAAGCATGAAAGCAAAAGGACATCACCTCGATGTCACCAGGTGTTAACATTATCAGGTGAGGGCCAAGGATTGTTCTATTATTATAAAGGGCTGCTCTTTTGGTGTTTTTAGACCAGTGAGTATGGGTTTATTACTTTGTTTTTTATTTCCCCTCCCTTCTCCGCCCCCCCATTTATTACTTTCTATAATCTTATCTAGACTCAGCATCTCTCTTACCAAACTATAATTTGTAGAACTCACCTTTTTCCCCTCAACCTTAAGAAATTTAACCAGAATTACTCTAAATGTTTATGCTCTGCTCTTATACTAGCAAGTATTCAGAAATAAATTCAAAAATAATTTCTTCATCCATTTATTTATTTGTTACATTTCTTGACTTGTGCTAGAAAGGGTTTTAATTGGTGTTCAGTTCAGCCTTAACCATGTGTTTTCTCAAGACTCTCAGGTATTGTTCAATGGGTCAGAAATCTGAACTCATTTAGAGTGCCTATATGGTATCCATTTTTTAAAAAGTATGTTTTACTACCTATTACATTTCATGGCAACCTACTCAAATTAGCTGAATAAAAAAGAAGATTTATAAGGATCTACACAGGTAAGTTTACAGCAAGGAACAAGCAACATGCCAAGGATGGTGGCTTATGCCTATGATCCTAGCACTTTGGGAGGCTGAGGTAAAAGGATGGCTTAAGCTCTGGAGTTTGAGACCAGCCTGGGCAATATAGCAAGACCTCGTCTATCCAAACAAAAAACAAAAAAAACAGAAGAATCAAGCAACAGAAAGTTATGACAAACACCCAAGTGAAATGGAATTAGAGATTGGACATAGAGGATAGACCAGAAGCATTGTCGAAAGTGCAGTTGCAATACAGGAAGTAGAATTGGCTAGGAAGGTTGCTTTTTCCTGCAGTAGGATGGGACATACAATTGAAAAGTTAACTAAAACAATGATGTTTTGAGGCAAAGAGGCTAAAACTAAGGTGGGGGGAGGGTGTTTAAATGATTTTTTTTTAAATGAATTCCCCTTTAAATTCATCCCTACCTTGTGAGTTACTGGGAAAAAATGCAAATACCTATATGTTGAAGCTGACCTACCAGAAAGTACAAGCTTTAAAAGGAAAATATGACAGTTCTCAAAAAGGAGGCATTAAATACAGTTTCTGAAATCAGGCTGAAGTCTCTTTACAGTGGAAGAATTGACTCTAGGACTTAAAGGTACTTAGATGTTTGGAAAGAGTTGTTTTCCTTTTCTATCACTTAATACTTTTTCTTTAAATACCATCTTCTTCTTCATTGAAAAACAAAGCTTTCCAATCTGTCAAGTTCTCTTTCCAAATCTTAGACTGACTGTTAGGAGTTTGTTCAAGTTCTGACCTATGGTAAGTGCTATTGAAGAGAAGGAAAAATGAAATGAATAATTTTGCCTGTCACAGTATAGAAGGAGAGTGGGAAGGAAAAAAGAAGCAAAGAAAGAGGAATGTGACCTGAGTAGGGGAGGAGAGGGGGAGGAAATAATATTAAATAATACTAAAGAAACCTTCCCCTAATTAGATAACTGAATTAAGAAAGAGGTCTCCTGAGGCCCCTTCAACAACAGCTGGGTCACAACACCAGACAGAGAAATCAGGATCCTTCTGCCCACTGAGTCCCTTCTACTCTAAATATAACCAAGTCAGTGGCTGCAGCAAAGTCAAAGTCTTTGGCCATCCTCACTTAGATTATTGTGTGTCCTCCCTTCTAAACCTGAATTGTTGAGTAGGGTCCCATTCCTCCTCCTCTCTACTCATACTTTTTCTGTTCAAAGGAGAAAAGCAGTCACCAGAAAACCCCTCCATCTCATCTAGGCTTTCCTTCCTCATTTGGAGGCTGTATCTGCTCGCTCAGCCTTCATAGACTGGAACTGCCTCTAACACTCCAACAAGAAGAGAGCTTCTGACTCGAGAGGTAGCTCCAAGTTGTGAATAAAGAACTAGTCTAAGTTCTCAGCGATCATCTGAGAAACCAGTAACTTTTCAATCCTGAGTGAAGTCAAGAAGAAAGAGGCACCCCCAATAAAGCCCAAACTGTTATCCTGATGAGGATGAAAGAAAGAAACAAGCTCTAGGAGCCACTAAATTTCACGGGTCATTTATTCATTAATTTATTCAACAACATTTATTAAGCGGGTTCTCTGTGCCAGATACTAGAGGTATTACAAGGGACACAGATGTAGTCCCTGCGCTAGTGGAGCTTACAGTCTTGCAGTGATAGCTGTAGTAACCAGCTTCACACAAAATACTCTTCAGAAGCAGCAATGGAGGCCGACCGAGCCAGCTTGCCGTGATGGAGGGATATTGAAGCAGAGGGCAAACCTTAGGATCTGTGGGTGCCAAGGTTTACTTGTTTTGAAGAATAGAGAGGGAAAAAGCTGGGTTATGGAAGCTTTAGATTTTTAGCTTGACTTTTTATGCTAAGTAAAAGAAAATTCCACTTTGGGGTGTATCTCTTATGATTTGTAGGGGCACTGTTATTTTTTTTAAACTCTTAGATTTGTGTGTAATAGTGAGTGGTTGGGAGAGATCATTTTGTTTGCCTCAGAAAATTCAGTAGGAGGCTAAATGTATTCAGAGTATTCAGGGAAAGAAAATGTAAGTATTAATGGCTATAAGAAGGTATGTCAAGGAATACTGTACACTGGAGGTTTCAGGTGGCAGCTACACTGAACAAAAAAAAGTTTATGTGCTCAACAAGAACGACTATTTCCATAGTTAAAGTATATCTGGGAAGAATGACAAACACTAGTATTGATGTAGATTTTTGTTTTTATTTATATTTTGGAGAAGCATAATTACATTTTGATTTTATGCCATTTCTTATGGGATAGACCTGTTATTCTACTGGGATTGTGCATCCTCAGTAAGGTATGCAATTTGTATTGATATTTGCTTTATCTGTGCATGTTCATGGGGTATGTATGAACTAAAGCTCCCAGTGGAGGCAGAATTACTCAGAGCTTAAAAGCTGGTGCTTCTGGAGTCAGAAAGATCTGGACTCAAACACTGGCTCTGCCATTTTTTTTTTTTTCTTTTTCTTTCTTTCTTTCTTTTTTTTTTTTTTGAGTCATAGTCTCACCCTGTTTCCAATCAGTCACAGCCTCAACCTCCTGGGCTCAGACAATCCTTCTGCCTCCCGAATAGCGGGGACTACAGGCAAATTTTTTTATTGTTCTGTAGAGATGAGGCCTTGCTATGTTGCCTAGGCTGGTCTCGATCTCCTGGGCTCAAGCAATCCTCCTGCCTCAGCCTCCCAAAGTGCTGGGATTATAGGAGTGAACCACTGTGCCTGGTTGGCTGTGCCATTTTCTAGTAATATGACCTTGGCCAATCTTAAACCTGCCAAGCCTTAGGCCTCAGTTTCCTAAACTGTACAATGGGGATTGTAATGATCCCTACCTTTAAATATTTTTGTGAAAAGTAACAAGATGATGCATATAAAAGCAATCACTGGCACTCAATATATAATAGCTCTTATTTTAAGTGTAGCTTGAATAAAGCGATATTTGGTGTCCTGGGTGATAAATAGGAATTTTATTTTCCAAATTTTATCTATCCAATTAAAATGCTTGAGAGATTTGGGGCACCATTCTTTGAAGATTGCTAAAACTTAATAT
Source organism: Carlito syrichta (assembly GCF_000164805.1). Classification (NCBI taxonomy): domain Eukaryota; kingdom Metazoa; phylum Chordata; class Mammalia; order Primates; family Tarsiidae; genus Carlito; species Carlito syrichta. The sequence continues at coordinate 616,008 of NW_007232072.1, forward strand.
GGTGGAGCATTATTATACAATGGATGAGATGAACTAAACATTTATTTCTGTTTTCTTTACAAAGGATAGTGATGTCCCTAATTATTTAAGTAACATTGGAGAAATCCTGAGTATTTATGCATTTATGGCATGTCTTGTTTAGCTTTCTTAATATGTGTCTGTAGTAGAACAATAACTCATTTTTAGTTCCAAATTTTCATTGCATCCTTTTGTGTCCCTACAGCCTCCTGATAGCGTTTTTCAAAGTGTGCTTCCCTTGAATCAGCCAAGTAACTTGTTACAAATTCAGATTCCTGGCATTGATGTGTGAAGGTGTCTTTCAATAAATACCCCAATCCAGCTGATATTTGTAAACATCTAAGCTTGATAATGACATACACCATGCAAATAAGCCATACTCCTGAAGCCCTATTAGGGTCTGCTTATTATTTCAGTAGTAGCGTGTATGACATATTTATGTGACATACCCTGACACTTTCACAGGACTTAAAACTTTTGTTTTTTATACTTTAACAACCATTTCCAAATTGCTTGATTCATAGTGATTTACTTTCTTTTCTGGTCTTCCGAAAACGATCGTCTTTCCCTGCTTGTAGTGTAACAACTAAACTGTTACCTTATCCTTGTTAATAAAGAGTAGGACTGGGATGAAGCAAAAGTGAATAGTTGTATGATTGGTAGCCATGAAGAATCTATGGTCCATGCAAACCCCTCCGTGATGAACTTGTTAAAGTTGGGCTTTCTCTCCCTGTCCCTACGGTTTCATACATCCTTGGCATATATCCCCGTAACATTCCCCAACCTTTATGAGGCGGGGACCCAAAAAAGAACTGGAATTATCTTTGGGAGGGCAGACCTCTTGTAGGATAGATTTCCTCAGCTAGGTAAATGTTCTGGGAACCCATTGGCATAAGTGTACCAGCTAGCAGTTTTGAGAGGCTGCATTTGGCTTTAGTGAATTTTTTTGGAGATTCCTTCAAAATGTTTGCACATTTTGTGGTGGGTGACTTACGGTATGGGCACAGTTGTTCCACCGCACTGAGTGTTCAGCAGTTTTTAATCCCAAACGGCATGACTCCCATGACCCACCCTCCCTATACAACCTGATGGGAGAGATGAAAAAAACCCTGCAGAATCACTAAAAGTCATCAAAATTGGCAAGTTCAAAAACTATTTTGAGCAGTGAAAAACCTGTCTCGATAGGTGTATTGTATCTAATGGAGAATACTATGCAAGTGACTGAAGTTTAAACATGTAAGAATAAATACACAATTTTTTAACAAATACTGGATTTTTTTGTGTTCTCCCTCATATATTTCCAATGGCCCTTTCTGTCCTATTCACTGCTCCAGGTCCATTTTGATCTGTGACTGCAATCTGATTCTGCTTCTAGAGATTTGTTAGTCATCAGAGCAATAAAGCATATTTTCATACATTTCAGTTTATAAATAGAGAAGAAATATATGTGCTGAAGTGTCAATATGAGTTAGGGAGGTAAGGAGAATTCAGGGAAAGATGTCTATGCATTCAGGGTAGAAAGCCCCATCTGTATATTTCTTGATCCTTAGTTGGTTACAGGCAAAGAGTTGAATCATGGAGGTAGATGCTTGCTGCCACCAAGATGTTGAATATACAAGGAGTTAGCTCACTGTGCCTTTCTACTGTCCAGGCAACATGCCCTTTTTTTTTTTTTTTTTTTTTTGGAGTTGGAATCTCACTCTGCTGTCTAGGCTGGAACACAGTGGCATGATCACGGATCACTACAGCCTCTACCTCCTGGGCTCTCCCTCCTCATCCTCCTGAGTAGCTGAGATCAGGTGTACACCCATGTGCCACCACACTTGGCTAATTTTATTATTTTTTTGTGGAACAGGGTCTTGCTATGTTGCCCAGTCTTGTCTCGAACTCCTGGGCTCAGGGAATCCTCTCACCTCAGCCTCCTAAAGTGCTAAGATTACAGGCATGAGCCACTGCGTTTGGCAGCATACCACATTTTGATATTTGAAGTTCATGGTTTAAGGGACTGATTGGTAGGTGAAACAATGCGAATTGCCTTTGAATTGAATATGTTTTTAGATTATTCTAGCCTTAGTGGAAGTAACATTCTTTCTATGGTAAATCTGAAGATGACAACTCAGAAAAGCAAAGTCTCTTAAGCATGAATCTACAATGAAAGATACTGGTCCCATGAAAGTAGGTACCTGTCCATTCAGCAACTTTAATAAAATCGGGCCATGTGCTTAGATGGCTCCCCGCAGTACTCTCTGGGTCACGGGGGTGGCTCTCTCTAGTCTGTCACAAAGCAATGGTTACACACACAGGCTTTGTATATGGATGTGGGTTTTTTAATCCTGACTCCACTCTTCACCAGTTGTACGAACCCCAACTGGTTATCAACTGCAAAATGAGGATTGCACTAGCTATAATGAGAAAAATCAAGTAATAAATATGAAGCTCTTAGTATTGTCCCCAGCATGTAGTAGCACTCAAGTGCTCACCTTTGTCATCTTTTTATGATTCTTTTTTTTTTTTTTTGAGTTGAAGTCTCACTCCATTGCCCAGACTGGAGTGCAGTGGCATGCTCCCGGCCACTGTAGCCTTGACCTGCTGGGCTCCGGCGATCCTTCTGCCTCAGCCTTCCAAGTAGCTGGAACTACAGGCGCACGCTACCACGCCTGGCTAATTTTTGATTTATTGTAGAGATGAGGTCCCGCCAAGTTGCCCAGGTGGGTCTCGAACCCACGGGTTCAGGCAATCCACTTACCTCGGCCTCCCAAAGCCAATTTTTTGTGTATCTTGTCCAAGTCTTTTTCAGATTTAACCATGTAATATGTCAAGATGTTCCTAATTCCTTGTTCTTCATTTTTCTCAAATTTATTTATTAATTCAACAAGTATTTCCTGGGTGCCTGCTATGTGCAAGGCACTGTTCTACGTACTTAAATCACAGAACAAAACAGTCAAAAATCCTGGCCTTCATGGAGCTTGCACTCTAGTTGAGGGGAGAAATATGATAGATAAGAAAAATAGTAAGTAAATTAATTATATAGTATGCTAAGTGAGATTAATATTATTAGAAAAGATAGAGCGGGGTTATAAATGGATACTGGGTGTGGGAGTAGAGGTTCTATCCAATTTTAGATGAGATGGTCAGGGCAGGCCTCATCAAGTTGTTTAAACAGAGGGGATGGGAAATGCCTTTTTTTAATGTGAAGTTCTGCAGGGCTTAGTAAACTTGGGCAATTTTAGGTAAAAGTGAGAGGCTGGAATGCCTAAAAAGAGTGGGAAGCCATTCCTTAATTTCTCAAATGCAACAGAAAGGCAGCAGGAGGAAGCTTGGTGGTGCTTGCCGGTTAGTTAGCAAGAGTCATTTTCTGTTCATTTTCTCTTTCTGATCTCACTCTTGTCTCTTCTCTAAGGTCACAGGATCTTCCTCCCTTAACCCCCTCAGTTTCACTTCTCAGGACCTTGGGTGTTAGATAATGTTATCAGTAAAAGCTGAGAAATTAGAGCCTCTTATGCTATGTCTTGTATGTTTTATATAACATAGAGTTAAAACCTTTGCCACTCAGGGAGACATAGGCAATTTGACTATAAATTCATTATTGGATTTACTCTATAGCAATTTTTATAGAACACAGCAACATAATTTTTTTAGCTCAAGAAAGTAGGAAGAGCATTGCAATGGGGTTCAGAGGCCAGGGGCTACTGTGCCCTGACACTGTGATTTGACAGTTCTGTTCCTAAGACGTTCTCACCTATGAACTGGGAGTGGGAGGAGTTACCCCTTCTACCTCTGCAATTTCATAGTCTTTAAAAAGCTCCAAGAAAAGATTTCTTCTAGAAACTAAAGCAAGTATAATGGTTAAGACTATAATCTCTTGACATCTGCTTTATTGAAAATTGCAATTAAGATAGTTTGTCCATTTGTGGATGGGAACAAAAACAGACTGGTAATCATCCACATATTATTTGTGCCTCTCTACCTTTGTAAATGAAGGAAATGAATGTATTCTTTCCACATACTACTCATCAGCAGTTTTGCTATATATGGAAAACTCCAAGGCCTTGTCATCAGATATCAGCTATCACACACTTAGAATATTCTAGTATTTATGAACTTAAAAAGACAAGTGACCTGGGCCTGTCGTCAAGGTCTCAGAGTCTTTTAAACGTTATTATTTTATATCAAATTTAATTATATCAGTAATATGTTCTAACATAAGAAATATGGTATCATCTTCATAGTATATGAGAAGAAATTGAAATACACACAAGATCCACTCAAACAACTCAGTCACTCCACACTGTAAACCCAGACCTTTCCTTAATCTTCTAAACTAGGCAACGGCAAACCACTGCCTACAGTCCAAATCTGCTTTCCCACAGTGCCTTCTTCCCCCTCACCTATTTTTATGTGGTTTTACATTCTTTTAATGGTTAAAACAAAGAATAATAGTATTTTGTGACACATAAAAATTATATCAAATTCAGATTTCACTGTTCATAGATAAAGGCTTATCTATTATTTACATATTATCTGTTTTATGACTGCTTTTTCTAGAAAAATGGCAGAATTAAATAATGGTGGCCAAGATTGTATGACTCACAAAGCCTATAATATTTACTATCTGTCCTTTTACAGAAAAACAATGCTATATTGTTTAGACCATATGGAATCCTTTTGGGGGACTAAGGAGAACATACCTAGGCTCATGGCATTTCAGTACCATTTTGTAAGAAAACTACATGTCTTGTCTCAGTTTCTACATTTCCTCCTTTATGGGATGGTTACTCATTTTTAATTATTATTCCCATTTGTTCATTCATTCATTTACTTCCACAAGTTCTTATGATGCACATTTCTGAGAACAAGTGACTAACAAAATGTAGTTTTATTAGTTAAATTGTATAGACAAATAATTGACCACAATTCTAAAAGAATTAGCCGATTTTTAGAGCCCCGTGGCTTGCCTCTCTCTTATCACATACCCTAAAATATGATTTTGTTCTTCCTTTCTACAAAATTCAGTGACTTTCCATCACCTCCTGGTTAATGTCTGAAGGAATTAGCCTTCTATCAGAGCCTCTTGGTTTACCTCTAGGTCATCATGCGCTCTAAGCTATTATAGCTCAGTGGTCCCTAAGCGTGAGTCTGAAACACCTGGGTTCTCAGGCATTCCTGAAAAAAGTTCTGGAATCCACAAGTGGTCCATGCATTTTTTTGTTGACTAAACAGATGATATAACTTGACTATATATGCATTTCTACCAACTGTGTGAAGTGTCATCATGGAGCTAAAACTAGAACAGAAAGGAAAAATACTTAATGCAGCTGAGGGAGGTGATGAAGGCGTTCCCAGAAAAGCGGACACTTGAACTGAGGACAAGAAGAGGGTAAGGGATGGGGGATGAGGGTACATGCATTCCATGTTACAGCAATATTTTCCAAGGTCTATATCAGTCAAAGTTCAGTACAGAAAATAGAAACCAATGTAGCTATCTTAAAGGAAGGTTTAGGTAAAACTCCATAGGTAATTGGGATAAAATCATGAAAGGGCCAGAAGAATGGGCGGAATGATTCCCAAAAGACTATATTACTGTCCTGCTGAAGCCACCATTAGAATTATTCACCCAAAGAACATGTTTGCCGTTCACTGATGAGGCATTAGGAAGGCATTCCTCATGCCGCCATTATAACTGCCTCTTATCACTCAGGAAACCAGAAAATGAGCACAGAAACTCTGCTATAGAAAAGGGTCTCTACACAATTGTTTACCAGTAGAAAAACAGTTAAAAAAAAAAAAATTTAATAAAACAGGAAGATGGCCCCAGCCTCATTTTTAATTTCTAAATCCTAGAGTAATGCATCTATTTTGTGCATCCAGAACTCTGGCTGCAAAAGAAGGAGGAAAGATAGTTTTCTAGCCTCTGCATCACAGGAAGGCACCCACGGAGTTAGGTTGAGTGGAGCTTGAGCAAGCCAGGCCACATGTACAAAATCAATTTCCCTGTCTATTCAAGGAATTGCAAATGGTTTGGAATGTCAAGTAGTAGTCCCCAGACATTCAAGTGTAGATCTCTTCTTAACTTCAAAATGTTGAAACCCTGAGGCACATGACAGTAATTATATGTTAGCATCCTGTAATTGAGAAATATAAATAGTTACATTCTGACAAAATTTTACTTTATTAATCATAATAGTGGGTATATACATTTGGAAAATGGTGGTGAGAATAACTCACATATGCTGCATACATTACATACAATAACTCATTTGATAGTAATGCATATATAGTCAAGCTACTTCATCTATTCAGTCAAAAAAAAATGCATGAACCACCTGTGGATTCCAGAACTCTTCAGGAATGCCTGGGAACCCAGGTGTTTTAGATTCACACCTAGGGCCCATTGAGCTATAATAGCTTAGGGTGTGTGATGAGCTAGAGGTAAGCCAAGAGGCTCTAATAGAAGGCTAATTCCTTCAGACATTAACAGAGGTGATGGAGAGTCACTGAATTTTGTAGAAAGGAAGAACAAAATCAGATTTTCATGTCAGAAAGACTACTCTGGCAAAGGCTGGCCAATGAATTAAAGTACTGAAAAGAGTGAGGGCAAAGAGAAATATAGAAGGTTATTGCAGCAATCATGGTGGGAAAAGCAAGGGTCTAATACCCAAGGTATAGGTGGTGGAGATGGAGAAAAGTGGATATTCAGGAGTAGAACTGATTGCTTATTGATTGATTTGGTGTGATATGGGCGACTAAGTAGAAAGAGGCTGTACTTGAATAACCACATAAATATTTGGAATACAGGATAAAAATGAGCCTCTCCAAGTGCCACACACACACACACACGCACGCACGCATACACACACACAGAGCTATATACTTATATGTATATTTAGATCTATATCCAAAAAAAATGGATACACATTTTAAATATGACATTGGCTCAAAAGATGGCATTAATCAAATGAATGTTAGCATCATCATACAACAAGCAGGACAGTCAAAGAAAATGGCGGAAGCATGGTTGAACGAATGACATATTACACATTGCTACTGTAATTTAATTCAACTTTGAAAAGTAATACATCAATAACATCTCTTAACATGTATATACATTTTTGGCCTATGTATATATATAATATGTATGTAATTAAAATATAGCCAAGTATGGTGGCTCATGCCTATAATCCCAGCACTTTGGGAGGCCAAGGCAGGGGAATTACCTGAGGCCAGGAGTTCAAGACCAGCCTGGACAACATAGCAAGATGTTATCTCTACAAAAAATTTAAAAAATTAGCCGGGCATGGTGGTATGTACCTGTTGTCCCAGTTATTCAGGAGGCTGAGGCAGCAGGATGTCTTAAGCCCAGGAATTCGAGGTTGCAGTGAGCTATAATTGGCCCACGCACTCACTCAGCCTGGGCAACAGAACAAGACCCTATCTCTAAAATAATAAAATAATTAAAAATAAAATAAAAGTCAGCAAAGTAATATGAATACAGTAATAAACTCATCAGGATAAGCTAACTGCTATGAAAGCAACCCCAGATCTCAGTGATTTCATACAATACAGGTGTATCTCTCATTCACGTCACAATCTAGTAAAGTCTGTGTGTGTGCATGTGATGGAGAGGCAGGAGACACATTCTACTCCTGGGCTCAGGCAATCCACTTGCCTTCAGACTCCCAATGTGCTGGGATTACAAGGGTGAGCCACTGTGCCTGGCCTTCCATTCCTATTTTTGAACTTTAACTTCAACACTGGTAATCCAGTACTTTCATAAAATAATCTGTTTACCAGTGAGAATTATTAACAGACTTACACTTTTATAATGAGAAAACCTCTCTCATAAATAAAATCCAACACTTAGACACAAAATTTAGTGAAATTATCAAATAAAAATTATATTTGATTCCTTCAACAAAAACCGTACTGTGTAATTGCGATTACTGAACAAAGGTATAATCAGAAAAAGATATTTTTGAATTAAAATGTATTGATAGGAATAAATCAAAGTAAATGTGTTTTCTTCTAATGGCAGTTTTATTTTCCCAGAGTGGGAATTTAAGATTGCTTCAATTGCTCCAAAGTTAGTGAATAGGAAAAGTGCTTAAATGTTGATAAAATGCATAACAAATGTTTAACCAGCATGCAAAGGATGACAAAGAAGAGAACAGTTCTGCCTGTGTCACAATAACCCATGCATACTTATACTACTCTGTACTGATTTTCCCAACTAGTGTACAAGTGAAAGCACCTTCTTCATTTTAATCTTTCGTGTTATTACTTATCCTTATGTAAAACTAATCCTTACACAACATGGCATTCCTTTTGTTTTACAATATTTTTGACCCTTTGCATCTTATGTTGTCATTTCTGCTCATTCTTCACTTTTGAATTACACCATGTTATGTTATACAAGAAATAAAAATGTAGGTCAAAGTGTGTCTTTTCCAAATCACTATAGGGACATCAGAAGAAACAAATGAAGGAATGATGTTTTTCACATTTTTATACAGTATACTGTAATGATGACTGCTCATTGCTGTTCTTGGGAGAAGTACTGAGGTAGATATGGGTGGCAATGATGTTCTTTAGGTGAGTTGTACAGACTTGAAAGCCCACCATTCTCAAGTGAATTTCCATAAAGCCAAGCTTTATCACAAGTAAACATGTGGTGATTGTCCAACTCAACATCTGTAACCACCGAGTAGACAGCTACAAGACTTACCAATCCATTAGTGCTTTGATGTAACAACTACAAATCCTACCTTATGAAAGTGGAGGAACACGGCTTAGGAGTGAAGATTCTACCCTAGGTTCAACTCTGTGACTCTGGAGAATGCACCTCACCTTAAGGTACACAGGATCTTGCTTTGTCACCCAAACTGGAGTGCAGCAGCATGATGACAGTTCACCGTAGGCTTGATTGACCTCCTTGGCTCAGGAGATCCTTCCACCTCAGCCTCCCAAGTAGCTGGGACTACAGGCATGCATCACCATGCCCAGCTAATATTTTATTTTATTTTTTTGTAGAGATGAGTTATCTCTATGTTGCAATCCTCCCGCCTCAGCCTCACAAAGTGCCACCACTCCCGGCCTCTGAAGCTTCACATTTTAATCTGTAAAGTGAAGGAATTGGACTAGATTTACAACATCTCTTCCAGATTTAAAATCTTGCAGTACTACTCCATTGTGGGAACAGTGGGAGCCTTCCTTTTAAAAATTGATTAGTAACATCATACATGAAGTGGTATTTAGAAAATAACTGCAATCTATATGCTTGCAGAACTAGTATAGTAAATACGAACGTTCTTAGGAAAAACAATTGCCTTTCTTTCCGTCCTGGAAACCGGTTTAAACCTGAGCCTGTGGTGTTGTGCCTCCAGACTGATGACAGATTCAGTCTGTGATTATTGGGACTCCCATTCCTGAAAGTTCATGCAAAATTGCCAGATATCTTCTGTCTCAGGGCTTCTTATGATTTGATGGTACTGCTGGGGCAAGGCAAGTCTGTGCCTGGAACTTAGCCTAACCATAGACTCCAATCCAGTGCTACCTACCCCAGAGTTCAGATCCTCTCTACTCCTGACCTCTCCCCAGGCTAGAGAATAGCCCTTCTTTTTGCTTCCTGCAACCTTCAAATGTTTGTTTGTTTGTTTGTTTTCCTCCTGTTCCTCTCTGGGATACCTTGCATAAACTCTTCAGTAAGTTTAGGTTTTTATCCTAGTTGGGAAGAGAATCATTTCATATAGCTTCTGCTTGGCCATACACTTACCTCTGAAGAAAGGAAATACAAAATCTTGGGGCTAACATCTGGGGTTGAGGACAGAGAAAAATGCACAGAAAAAAACACAAATTAATATTTCAATAAATCATTCTGGCACACTGTCAACTAATTAAAATATAATCACATTTGGGAAATGCATTTGTACTTATTTTTCATCGTAAGTTTTTTTTTTAAATAACAGCTTTATTGAGATAGGATTTCTATACCATACAATTAGTCTATTTAATGTTCACATATTTATTTTTAATAGAATTTGAGTAAAAGCAAATTTAATTGGAGGGGATAGCTGGAGAAATTTATGGATGTTTTAAAGGGAACTTCTGAATTCCTTCAAAGGTTTACGAGGTTAATGGAGCTGGCATTTTTGTTATGTAAAATTTCAATAAAATATTTCATTTTATAGGATGTTATAGGGCATGTAGTGGCATTAAAAAGTTTTTATACTATAATGTTAATTATAAAAGGCAGGCTACAAAACTATTAATAGAATATGACCATACCTGTTAGAAAAATATGCAGATAAAAAGTCAGGAAGGAGGAAAAAAAGGCTAAGTTTGGATGATTAGACTTAGGGTAAATATTTTATTTTTTGTATTTATAGATTATTCTTCAACTAGTATGTACACTTTTGGAAAGAGAAAGGAAACTTTATTTATGAAACTTTAGTTTTTTTTTTTTCTGGAAACACATATCATAAGCACTACTTATCAGGCCTGACTTGGGTGATTTGGGTAGATCATAAATGGTGACAATAAACTGCATCAGTAGATAGTTTTATAGTTTACAAACTTCATTCAAGAACATTATCTCATTGTATCCAGCAAAGAGGTGAGGATTTTACTGAGGAGACTGTTAAAAATTGGGAAGCCAAGGAAATCAGAAGGGCATCTAAGAGGCCCTCTACCTGTAAGCAGTGTCTCTTCTCTGTTGAAATTGTACCCTGAGTCGATGACAGAGCAAAGGCACTGGGAGTGAGAAGACCCCAGAGAAATTCCATGGGGCCATCACTGATCTGAGAAATAAAGAATGGGTTTCTGGGCAGAGAATGTTTCCTTGCCTTTCTACAGCGTTTATCCACTTAGGCCAGGGCAGCAGTTGTCTGTAGAGAGATTGAAGAAGGAGGAAAAAGAGGAGTGAGGAATAAAGAATCCTGTTTCAGAGTGAGGAGTGAATGTGAGGGAAGGAAGGAAAAAACCAAGTCACCTTGTGCCAGGGGCTTTGGTAAATCCATTATTTGTAAGTCTGAAGACTCCTTGCTTTGAAATAATAGCGGAGTGTGTAAGACTGATTTAGGTGAAGTATATATAACATACATTTTAAGAGAAATAGAGTTTTACTTCTTCCAATCTAATGAATAAATCATATTGACAACAATAAATAAGATGAGGTAAATAAAAAAAATATAACTCTTGATAGATCCACATTTTACCTTACAATTATAAACACTTTCTTTAATCCTTTGACATAATCATTGGCTCCTAAACATAAAGAAATTTCTTTATTTTTATTTTACAGGTACCTTATAAGCAAGATTATGGAAATTCAGAGGAAAATATGTATCACCTATTTTGCTCAGCAGTGATAGCTTATTTTATCAGACACATCATTACGTTAAATTATCACAGGCTGTATTTTTTTGGTGCAAAAGGACTTTTAAATAACAGCTATTAAATTTATCAGAATTTCAAGTATTCTGAAACCACTTGGAGTGAGGGAATATTTTTCAGTGTCAAAGCCTGGGCAAGCATTTGAAAGATGTCTAAATGCCATAACCTCGATGTAATGTTATTGCAAGAAGAGAAATAGAATATAGACTGAATCACAGAGGCACAGTGCACTGGAATATATAACCACTGCCTTCAGCACAGCCAGACTTTGGAATGCTCCAGACTCTGATGTGTTGCAAAATTTCTGACCTGAGAAATTCTGTCCATTCTTTCCAGGCTCAGCTGGAGTCCAATCTCCTTAAGGAAGCCCCCTAAAAGCTTCAACCTGCAGTGACCTTGTGCTCATTTGAATGTGTCACCCCATTATGTGTCTATAGGTTGATAGTTGTAACAGGCACCTCAGGTGCCCTTGCTACATCCTCTTGACTACCTCTGATTTCAAATGCAGCTGTGGTGGAAGTGCCAATGTAAGTGCAGACCCTCCTTTCTTGGTGGGTGTCTCATCTCGCTCTCTTCAATTGTATCTGCTCACAGGGGTGATAGGCCAGTGAACAAGCCCAGCCTGGAAGTGTGAGAGAACGATCATCCCTGGGGAAAACTCTTCACTAGTGGGGTGTGGGCACCAGTGAATAAATACTTTTGTTCCCTGTTTTTTAGGTGGACCCTTCTGTATGCTTCACAGAAATGAACTCCCATTGCCTCCAGTAGTGACCACTTACAGGCACTTGGATATTGACTTTTTCTCTTTTTCTCATGCGTTCTCCCTATTCCCTCACTCCTACCTCCCCGGACTATCTCCAAAATAGACTGACTGACCCAAGTTTTTGTCTCAGGTTCTGCTTTGAGAGAAACCCAAACTAAGACAACGGTTATGTACTGCTTTGCATTGCCCTTGTATTTTAGTTAAGTGAATATTTTGAAGTCTTACTGGTGTTAAGTCTTGTTTCTACAACGAGGCTGCAGTCTCCTAGGGATAGCAAGAGTTTCTTACACATTATATCATCCCCATTACTAAAGAGTACTGCCTTACACATGGTAGATTTCTATTGGTAAATATTTGTAAAATAAGAAGCTGAAGATGGCATATGGAGATATTATCATTCATTTCAAGAATTCTGGTCACCTAATGTCCAGATTATCGTAAAGCACTAGATGTTCATCTGTATCATTCTAGGGAATGAACTTTTGACAATCTTCATGTCTACCTAGCATCTGAATACCCTGTTCATTAGACGTGTAACCTCTATCTTAGGCACTGAAAATACCAGCAACTCAGTTTCCAAGCCTGCCTTGCAGCTATGTCATAAATTCTACCAGTCACAGTCACCAACTCTGGACTCTTAGTCAAAGTCAGGATATGAAGAAGCAAGACTTCATATTCATATTGGAAAAGGGGTGGTGGCAATTGCAGTGGTGACCATGTCATGTGGACAGTTTTTTAAATTAAAAATTAAGCTTTTCTTGAGTAATGGAGCCAGGTTAGCAGTCTGTTGTCTCCAATAAGAACTTTGATCTTGTCTATATTTTAAAACAGTCTTGAGGGTACTTATTTTGGGTTGCTGGTGGAAAATGTATAGCAAACTCCCAGGAAGGTGGGGAAGATCCACAATCTCCTTGAGAATTCTAGTACATTCCATTAAAAAAAAAACAAAACCAAATAGAATACTCCAGGAACCTCCTCGGTTCTCATGCAACCTAATCCAAGGACTCTGGATGTGTGAGACGCTGGCTGAGAGAACAAAAGAGCAAAAGGGGCATCTTTTGTACCAAGCGACAAAAGGACAATGCATTGGAAGCCAGAAGAAGGGTGTAGGAAGGGACTTTGTAAAGCTTCTATTTCCTACAGCTCCACTATAATTGCTGCCAGATATTTCACAAACATAACACACACATACACACACACACACACCCCTTTCAGCAAAGAGAGTATTTCAAATTCAAATGACAATGAACCATTAACATACCTACCATGAATTTTTCTGCAAAGCTAGGAACATTTTTTTGACAAACAAGATTCCCTCACATGTTGAGAAGAATGATCTCTTTAATGAAAATCATAAATAAAAAACACCTATAAGACTAGACACTCTATACTTTATCAGGCAATCAAAAAAACAAATAAAGCAAAACCATATTTATTATTGTTTATTTTAATCATGTGATTCAGTTCTTCCAAATCCCCGTCCCTCCAAAAATACTTTGTATTTTCACAGATTTTACAAATAGATTAAGGTTAACCTTCAGATTATAAAATAATTAGTATATTATTAGAATTATATGAACTATGATTACGAAACAAGTATTAACTTATTAGAAAAAATAAGCCATACTCTCTCTCATGTGATACACCAAAACTGAAATAATAAAACAGCTTGGGCTGGTTAGAAAACAGAATAGAGGTGACTCTGGTGTCAGGATGAGGAGTAACAATCTTAACATAAAATCAATGCAAAAAAAATGGGGGAAAAATGTATTCTAATCAAAACATAATCAAGATACTTGACTATATAAAAATAGATAACTTGCAAACCTATTATAAAACTAAAATGAAAAGTAAATACATTTAAAAAACATATTTAAAAAAATAGTTAATAGCCATAATATGTAAAGAACTTTTAAAAATTAAAAGTAGAAGTAGAAGGCAAGATAGTGATGGAACTGGTCTCTGAAAGGGCATTTGTCCATAAAGACAGTCTGCGTGAATGGGTGAGTGCAGCTGGGTCCGAATAAAAGTCCATCTGGGGGGAGACTTGGGATCAAGCATCTGCTGCAAGCCACCATTGCCCTGAGGTTGGAGGCCCCAGTGTACAGGATCATCAGCCATTCTGGGGGTCTCTTGGGAGGAGGCAGTGGAGATCAGCTGTTCCTCAGTGCTTGGCACCTGGCCAATGTCACTATCCATAGCAGCAGGTTGGGCGCTGGCACAGGGAACCATGGAGAGGGTGAGGCAAGGAATGGAGCTAAGCTCCGCTGCTGGCAAGGAGACACCGACCGCTGCCATTTTCTCTGTCCTGGAACTGACAGGCCTGCATTGGCCCACCCAGCTCTGTTCAGCCTCTAACCTGGGACCCAGAGGCGATCTCTGCACCCCTCTGGCAGCGACCATTGCTGACCCAGAGAGGAAACTTCAGGAGCAGACATGGCGAGACCAACACCCACCCCCATTCTTGACCAGGCATGGACACACCTGATCGGAGTGGGGGACTTGGCGGCAGCAGCAGCAGCAGCAGCAGCAGCAGCAGCAGCAGCAGCAGCAGCGGACGAGTTGGTGAATCTGATTCATCCTCCTCCCAAGGCACTCTGTGGGGCATCTGACCATGCTAAGAGCAACCCAATTGGCCTGTGAGAAGAGTGGAAGGGAGTGGCTGGAGACCACTGCCTGCTCCCTACTGCAGCAGTGGCCAGAAGCAGTGGCAGTGCTTGGGAAAGGAACCCAAATTCCAGAAACAGCCACAGAGGGAGCTCTTTTTTCTCCTTCTCTGCTTTAGTTTATGTTTTATTACTTGTTTTGTTTTGGAGGGACAGGTTTGGTATTTTTTATTTTTCTGTTTGTGTTTGTGGATGGGTATTTTTGAGGGTGAATGCATTATCAGTTTTTCTATTTGTTTGTATGTTTTGCTTAATTGTGTGTTTTTTGTTTTGTTTCTTAGTTAGTTGGTGTACCTGTCTGTTTTCCTTCTCCTTCTAGTCTGTCTTCATCTTTCTTTTGCTTCCCTTCTTCATTTTTTCATTATTTTCCTTTTTCTTCTCACATTTGCTTTCAGAGGACATACTTATATACCCCCATTGCATGGACAGATTGGTAAGGTGGTGGGAAGTGGGTTTCAGGGAGGCCACACACCTGTCAATGGATCTGTGATCTGCAGATAGCTTCTGAACCACAGCGCCCTCCATCGCACCTTAATTAAATATCACAACTGCAAAAAGCACAGCCCTCCCCCCATCCCCAGTCCAGCTTCAAAACTGAACAAATCCAGAGGATCTACATAAGGAGAAAGAGAGCATGGAACAAACAGAAGTGAAAGTTATTGTCCCTATCACTGAGCAATGGAATTTAAATAAGAGGGGAAAAGGGTGGGAGGAAAACCATAACAAATAAATAAGTATCAAAGGAGGACCACAGGTACCACCCAGACTCTGGGGAAGACAGCACTGGAGAATACAGACTTTGGAATTCAAAGGATAAAGGGCTCCCAGAATGATGGTCTCAAACCACAAACCCAGATATCAAGATGTTAATAGAGACAATGAATAGAAATGTAGAGAGACAAGAGGAAAGAAAGGAGTTGATTACTGAGATGACAGCAATAAAGAATACAATAAATGAAATAATTGCCAAACCTATGATTAATTGGCATTCCTGAGACAAATAGAGAAACAGAGACCCCTCCCCACCCCCTGGAACAAACATTCCATGAAATTATCCATGAAAACTTCCCTCACCTCATCAGAGACGTGACCATTCAAGCATAAGATATTCAGAGAACCCCTGCAAGACATCAAATGAGAAGACCAACTCCTAGACACATAATAATTCACATACACAAAGTGGGTATAAAATAAAACAAACCTAAGGGCAGCAATAGAGAAAGGTCAGACTACTTACCAGGGAAGAACAATTAGAATAGCAGATTTATCCACAGAAACACTACAGTCTAGAAGAGACTGGAGTCCAATCTTCAAAGTTCTCAAAGATAAACCATTCCAACAAAGAATTTCCTACCCAGCTAAACTAAGCTTCATCTGCAATGGAGAATTAAAATCCTTCCCAGACATTCAGTTCCTAAGAGTTTATGCCACCTCCAGACAAGTTCTACAAGAAATGCTTAAGAAAGTATTAAACACAGAATAAAGAAAAAAAAGAATGACCATGCTCTTTCCAAGAATGCAGGAAAAAGATTGAAAACTCACACACATATCAACCCCAAAATAAAAACAACAACAACAAACCCTATAAGAACCTCATGACAGGGATAAACTCTCATATCTCAATAATTAGCCTGAATGTGAATGGACTAAATGCACCACTGAAAAGACACAGAATGGCAAACTGGATTTAAAAAAAAAAAAAAACATGATGCAACAATATGCTATCTCCAGGAGACTCATCTTAACAGAATAGACACTTATACACTCAAAGTAAGAGGATGGAAAACAGATTTTCAGGCGAACGAAACACGAAAGCAGGAGTTGTGATCTTAATATCAGACAAAATATCCTTAAAATTATCAAAAATTAAAAACATATAGAAGGTCACTATGTAATGATAAAAGGTTCAATTTATCAACAGGAAATATTCATCCTAAACATATATGCACCCAACATAGGAGCATCAGCCTTTATAAATCAGCTTCTAGGTAAACTGAAAAATATATTGACTCTAACACTTTCATAGAGGGGGACTTAAATATCCCACTAACAACCCTGGATGGATCATCAAGGCAAAAAAATCAACAAGAAAATCCAGACCCTCAACTTGATGCTTAACCAAATGGATTTAATAGATACCTACAGAACACCCCACCCAACAACCATGGAGTATATATTCTATTCATCACTCTAAGATTGACCACATCCTCAGCCAAAAATAAAGCATAAACAAATTTCATAAGATCAAAATACTGCCATGCACCTTCTCAGACCACAGTGGAGTAAAAATAAATATCAACACCAATAAAGCTACTCCCCAAACCCACAAAGACATGAACACTAAACACCATGATGCTGTACAACTCCTGGGTCAACACAGAAGTCAAAGCAGAAATTAAAAGATTTCTGGAAATAAACGAAAATAAAGACACATCTCACAAAAAACCTCTGGGATGCCATAAAAGTAGTACTGCGTGGGGAATTGATTTCTTTATGAACACACATCAAGAAAATGGAACAATCACAAGTTAATAGCCTAATAAATCATCTAAGGGAGCTGGAAAAAAAAAAAAAAAGACCACCAAAACCTTAACTTCAGCAGAAGAATCTAGATCACCAAAGTAAAAGCCCAAATACAGGACATAGAAGACAAAAATATCATAGAAAAAATCAGCAAAACAAAAACCTGGTTCTTTGAAAGCATAAACAAAATTGATGGACCCCTAGCCAGATTGGCCAAGAAAAAGAGAGAAAAAGCCCAAATAAACACAATCAGAACTGCCAAAGATCTAATCACAGTGGACCCCAAAGAAATATCAAGATTACTATGTACACCTGTATGGAAACAAACTTGAAAACCTAAATGAAATGGGGGACTTTCTGACATCACACAACCTCCCAAGGTTGAAACAGAAGAAACTGAGACATTAAACAGACCAATAGCAACCCAGGAAATCGACTCCATCGTAAGAAAACTACCCACAAAAAAAGTCCTGGACCAGACAGCTGTCCAGCAGAGTTCTACAAAACATACATGGAGGAGCTGATACCAATCTTATTAAAAGTATTCAAAGCAAGCCGGGCTCGGTGGCTCAGCCTGTAATCCTGTGCTTTGGGAGGCTGAGGTGAGTGTTTTGCCTGAGCCCACAGGTTCGAGACCCGCCCAGGCAACTTGGTGAAACCTCATCTCTACAATAAATCAAAAAATGAGCGGGGTGTGGTAGCGCACACCTGTAATTCCAGCTACTTGGAAGGCTGAGGCGGAAGGATCGTCGGAGCCCCAGCAGGTCGAGGCTGCGGTGGCCGGGAGCCACCACTGCACTCCAGCCTGGGCGACAGAGTGAGACTCCAACTCAAAAAAAAAAAAAAAGTATTCAAAGCAATCAAGAAAGACAGAACACTCCTCAAATCATTTTATGAAGCTAACATCACACTGATAGTTAAACGAGGTAAAGATTCAACCAAGAAAGAGAGCTGTAAACCAATATCCCTGATGAACATAGATGCAAAAATACTCAGCAAGATCGTAGCAAATCGGATCCAACAACAGATCTCAAAAATCATTCACCATGACTAAGTAGGTCTCATCCCTGGGATGCAGGACTGGTTCATCATCCGCAAAACCATAAATGTAATTAAATACATCAACAGAGGTAAAAAATAGGATTCACATGATTATATCATTAGATGCAGAAAAAGCTTTCGATAAAATCCAGCATCCCTTCTTGATAAAAACTCTTGAACACCTAGGCATAGAGGAAACATGCCTCAAAACCGTAAGAACCATCTACAATAAACCCACAGTCAACATATTGCTGAACGGACAAAAACTGGAAGCATTTCCCCTGAAAACCAGAACAAGACAAGGCTGCTACTTTCTCCCCTCCTGTTCAACATAGTGTTGGAAATCCTAGCTAGAGCAATCAGATAAGAGAAGGAAATCAGGGGTATCCAAATAGGAAAAGAGGAAGTCAAGTTATCCCTCTTTGCTGACAATATGATTCTGTACCTCAAAAATCCAAGATAATCTGTTAAAAACCTTCTTGCACTGATAGAGGACTTTGACAAAGTATCAGGGTAAAAAATAAATGTGCAAAAGACAGTCACATTCTTACACACCAACAACAAACAGAAGCCGGGCTTGGTGGCTCAGCCTGTAATCCCACTTTGGGAGGCTGAGGTGAGTGGATTGCCTGAGCTTGCAGGTTCGTGACCCACCTGGGCAACTTGGCAAAACCTCATCTCTACAATAAATCAAAAATTAGCTGGGCGTGGTAGTGCGTACCTGAAGTTCCAGCTACATGGAAAGCTGAGGCGGAAGGATCGCATGACCCAGCAGGTCAAGGCTTCGGTGACTGGGAGCATGCCACTGCACTCCAGTCTGGGTGACAGAGTGACAGTCCAACTCAAAAACAAAAACAAAAAACAATAAACAGGTAGAGAACCAAATAAAAACCAAAATTCTATTCACAATAGCAACAACAACAAAAAATGAAATACCTCAACATCTTCCTAACCAGAGAAGTGAAAGACTTTTACAATAAAAACTACAAAACACTGCTCAAAGAAATCAAAGATGGCACAAAAAAATTGTAAAAATATTCCATGCTCATGGATAGGAAGAATCAACATTGCTAAGATGTCCATCTTACCCAAAGCAATCTACAGATTTAACGCAATACTTATTAAATTATCAGCCTCATTTTTCTCTGACCTGGAAACGACAATACAGAAATTCACATGGAAACATAAATGACCACCAATAGGCAAAACAACCCTCAGCAAAAGAAACAAAGCAAGAGGTATCACACTTCCAGACTTTAAACTTTAATATAAGGCTACAATAATCCGAACAGTCTGGTATTGGCACAAGAACAGGAATGTAGACCAATGGAACAGTATAGAGATTCCGGAAGTAGAATCTCACTTTCTCAGACAACTCATCTTCAACAAAGTCTCCTCTAACAACCACTGGGGAGAGGTGAACTTATTCAGCAAATAGTGCTGGGAAAACTGACTGACCACATGCAGAAGATTGAAACAAGATCCCTACCTATCACCATACACAAAAATCAACTCTAAATGGATCAAAGGCCTAAATGTAAAACCTCAAACTATAAGAACCTTAGAAAATGCAGGAGACACCTTTATGGTAATTGGAACTGCCAACCAATTCCTTATCAAAACCCCAAATGCCCATGCTATAAGAGATAAGATAGACAAGTGGGACCTCATAAAACTGAAAAGCTTCTGTAAAGCAAAAGAAATCATCAAGAGAGTGGGAAGACAGCCCACAGTATTGGAAAAAATATTTGCCAGCTGTATATCTGACAAAGGTCTAACGTCAAGGATCTACAAAGAACTCAAACGTTCCTAAAAGGAAGAAACAAACAGCCCTATTAAAAAGTGGGCAAAAGATATGAATGTCACTTCTCAAAAGAAGAGATACGTGCAGTGCAGCCAACAGAGATATGAAAAAATGCTCAGCCTTACTAATCAACAAAGAAATGCAAATTAAAACCACACTGAGATACCATCTAACTCCAGTCAGGATGGCCATCATCAATAACTCAAAAACCAACAGATGCTGGAGAGGATGCAGGGAAAAAGGAACACTTCTACACTATTGGCGGGAGTGTAAGCTAGTGCAACCCTCTGGAAAACGTGGTCATTCCAGATTAAAAGATCTAAAAATCGACCTTCTATATGACTCAGCAATCCCCCTTCTGGGAATATACCTGGAAGAACTCAAATCACTCTATGAAAAAGATTTGTATACAAAAATGTTTATTGCAGCGTTATTCACAATAACAAAAACACGGGACCAATCTTGCTGCCCACTGAAAGTGAACTGGATAAAAAAAAAAAATGTGGTACATGTACAAGATGGAATATTATACAGCCATAACGAAGGACAAAATAACAAACTTTGCAGCAACTTGGATGGATTTAGAGTCTCTAATACTCAGTGATCTATCACTGAAACAAAGAACTGAGTATCACATGTTCTCACTCATAAATGGACCCTGAACAATTATAATACTGCAAGAAAGGGATTGGCAGTAGTGGTAAATTTCGGTGGGGGGGGGGCACTTCATCAATAAGGGTGCCTGATCTCAAACCAGGTGAAATGGGGACCAGGGTGAGACCCAAACTTCACCTGTATTATGATCATTTGTATACCAAACACCGAATTGTACCCCACATCTTTAAATAAAAATTAAAAAATACATTTAAGAAATGTTTTTGGCAATAAAGAGTATATAATTGTGTAATATAATCATAATACCCACCTTTGAATATATTGGGTGGATTTATGTATTACAGATACATCTTGCTGTATAAAGCAAGATGTGTAAAATTAGAATAAATACAATAAAAATCTGTTCTTAAAACATTATAAAAGTAAAAGTAAAATGTTGATCCTAATTTTTAAAAAACAAGGTGCATATACTTAACATCAAAAGGAATACAGAGACCAATAAATATTAAGGCATGAACAACTGTTACTAAAAGTAGAAGTAGAAATGAAAGTAAATAATTTTTTTCAACAACTAAGTTGACAATTTCCCCCCCAAACCATTTTATTATTGAGTATGGAGTGAAATGCTATTCTCATATTGGAAGTGTAGATTAGTACATGGTTTCTGGAAGGAAATTTGGCAACAGTTTAAAAAAAGATAGAAATATTTGTATGCTTTGATCCAGTATATCCTCCCACAAATTTATATTAAGGACACAATAAGAGATGTGCATATGTATTTGTAAAAAATGTTTATTTTAATACTATTTTAATAGCAAAAAATTAAAAACACAATAAATGTTCACATAATCCAATAGATTATTGATGTTATTTATGCAAAATAATGTTTAACCAGTAAAAACATGTTTCTCAAAGAATGTTTAATGATCTAGAAAAATGCTTACCACATTACATTGAGTGGCAAGAGAAGGATAAAAATCTACACATATAACAAGATTATGGCAAATCAGATCCAACAATACATCTCAGGAATCATCCACCATGACAAAGTAGGCTTCGTCACTGGGATGCAGGACAGGTTCAACATATGCAAGACCATAAACATAATTAAATACATCCACAGAGGTAAAAACAAGAATAACTTGATTACATCATTAGATGCGGAAAAAGCTTTTGATAAAATCCAACATCCCTTCTTAATAAAAACCCTTGAACACCTTGACATAGACAGGTATAGACACATCTCAAATAGTAAAAGCCATCTATGATAAACCCACAACCAACATATTGCTAGACTGAAGAAATTGGAAGCGTTTCCCTTGAAAACTGGAACAAGACAAGGCTGCCCACTCTCATGCCACTTCAATATAGTGTTGGAGACTGATAGCTAGAGCAATCAGACAAGAGAAGGAAATCAAGGGTATCCAAATAGGAAAAGAGAAAGTTAAGTTATCCCTCTTTGCTGATGACATGATCCTATACCTTAAAAACCCAAGAGAATCTGTCAGAGACCTCGCTGCACTGATAAAAGACTTTGGCAAAGTCTCAGAGTACAAAATAAATGTACAAAAGACAGTTGCATTATTATACACCAACAACAAACAAGCAGAAAACCAAATAAAAAGCACAATCCCATTCACAAAAGCCACACCAAAAAAAAAAAAAAACCAAAAAAACAAGAAGTACCTTGACATCTATCTCCCTAACCAAAGAAGTGAAAGACCTATACAACAAAAGCTACAAAACACTGATCAAAGAAATCAAAGAAGACACAAACAAATGGAAAAATATTCTATACTCATAGGTTGGACGAATCAACATTGTTAAGATGTCCATCCTACCCTAGACAATCTACAGATTCAATGCAATACCCATTCAGTTATCAACATTATTACTCTCAGACCTGGAAACAACAATACAGAAATTCATATGGAAACATAAAAGACCACAAATAGCCAGAACAATCCTTAGCAAAAGAAACAAAGCAGGAAGTATCACACTTCCAGACTTTAAACATTACTATAAGGCTACAACAATCAAAATAGCCTGGTACTGGTACAAGAACAGGAATATAGACCAATGGAACAGGATAGAGATTCCAGAAGCAAAACTTTCATTTCTTATCCAACTCATCTTCAACAAAGCCTTCACCAACAACCAATGGGGAGTGGAGAACTTATTCAGTAAATGGTGCTGGGGAAACTGGCTGACCACATGCAGAAAATTGAAACAGGGCCCCTACCTATCACAATACACAAGAAACAACTCTAGGTGGATCAAAGACTTAAATGTAAAGCCTCAAACTACAAGCATCCTAGCAGAAAACACAGGAAACTTTCTTATGTGCATTAGAGTAGGCAACCAATTCTTGATCAGATTCCCAAATGCCCATGCTATAAGAGATAAGATAGATAAGTGGGACCTTATCAAACTGACAAGGTCAGTTTGCAAAGCAAAAGAAACCATTAAAAGAGCAGGCAGACAGCCCACAGAATGGGGAAAAAATATTTGCTGACTATCTCACAAAAGCCTAACATCAAGGATCTACAGGGAACTCAAATCTGCCGAAAGGAAAAAAACAAACAGTCCTATTAAAAAGTGAGGGAAAGATATGAATGTCACTTCACAAAAGAAGGCATACGAGCAGTCACCAGATACATGAAAACATGCTCAGTCTCACTAATTATCAAAGTGTCTATCATACTCAGTGATCTATCACAGAAACAAAAAACTGAGTACCACATGTTCTCATGTTATCATCTATAAGCAGACTCTGAGATACCACCTAACTCCAGTCAGGATAGTCAACATCAGTAAGACAAAAAAACAACAGGTGCTGGAGAGAATGTGAGGAAAAGGGAATACTACCACACTGTTGGTGGGAATGTAAACTTGTACAGCCTCGGTGGAAAACAATGTGGCGATTCCAGATCTAAAAGATCTAAAAATCGACTTTCCATATGACCCAGCAGTACCCCTCTTGGGAATATACCCAGAGGAACTCAAATCATTCTATAAAAAAAGACACTTATACATGCATGCTTATTGCAGCATTATTCACAATCGCAAAATCGTGGAATCAACCGTTCTGCCCATCAAAAACGGACTGGATTTTTTAAATGTGGTACCTATACACAATGGAATATTATGTACTCATAAAGGCCAAAATTATGAACTTCGCAGCAACTTGGATTGATTTAGTGTCTATCATACTCAGTGATCTATCACAGAAACAAAAAACTGAGTACCACATGTTCTCATGTTATCATCTATAAGCAGACTCTGAACATTTATCATAACACTATAAGAAAGGGTTTGTTGGTAGTAGGACGTTGCCAGGGGAGGGAAAGGGTGGCACATAACATCAATAAGGGTACCTGATCTCAAACCAGGCAAAGTAGGGACCAAAGGGAGGCCGAAACTTTACCTATACAGTGACCACTTATCTACCTAATCCTGAATTGTATCCCACATCTTTAAAATATAATTTAATTAAATTTAAAAATAAACAAATAAATGAGTCAGGTGGCACACCCACAAAAAATCTATACACAGATTTTTTAACAAATTTTAGTTTTTACAATGTTCACAGGAAAAGTTCTAGAAATAATCACATGAAAATATTAATAGTTTTATCTCTTGTTAGTAGGATTTTGAATACTTTTTACATTTTAATACTTTTGTGCTTTTAAAATAATTCTACAATTAATTATAATATTTGAAAAATAAAATCTTATTAAAAGACTGATTCTTCAGTTATTTTTCTCACATGAAATAACACATTTAGCATTTCGTGGCATGATCTGCTTTCAAGTGTAGTAAGGAAGTGGAAGCGAATATTCATTTAGTTCATTTTAAGAACTTTAGAATTAGATAAAGCAGGTGTTAATGATCCCAGCTAAAAAAGGAAGAAATTGAAGATTAGAGAGACCAAATGATTTGCCAGTATTCAGTTAGTTCAATGGCATATTTTATTTTTTTGAGCATATAGTAATTACTGGGAATTGGTTTAGGAATTTAGGCATTAAGAATAAAAGATTAAAAATTATTACCAAGAGTTTGCAATCTTATAGTAAGTGATGTTATTTCAAAAACTGATATTTTCAATTAGTGGAATAAATGCTGGTAGAGGTATGCAGTGGGAACTACAAAGAAAATGTTGGTTTGAACCACTTGAAATTGCCAAAATTCAACTATATTTGACCTTCACAAATGGCACTTTCATGTAATTCATTCAAATATACTTAAACCAGAATGGTAATTATAATTAAGATGAATCTTGATGAGAAAGGAGGGGATTACCAGATGAAAGTGTGTCCATCAAACAGGATCGAAAAAGGAGACCAAAGCATACAGTAAATTGAACAGGGAAAGTTTAATACAAAGAATTATTAACCACAACAGGAGATCTTATTAATGAGGGTTCGGTAATAAGAAGCAAAGAAAACTCTAAAAATATAGAAATAGCAGACGTAAGAATCAACCATTACCCAACCCTAGCACCGATATAGAACACCCAAGGAAGAGCTCCAGGGCTGAGAACCAAACCTCCAGGACTCCCTGAATGGCAAAGAAGTTGCTGGGTCTGAAGTCCTGGATATATGCAATTTGGGGTGCAGGAGAAAGCTGTTAACAGGAAGTTGTCCCTGAATGCACTCTGCTAGGAAACAGCCCAAGCAGTACTAGAGGAAGCTGCTGGCTGCTCCTTGCTGCTGATTGCCCTGTGCTGGAGAAGCTTCCCACAGTGCAAGGGGTGGGTTCCTGGGTAGCCAGGTGCACTATGGGAGCTTGATGCTGGAGAAGCTGCAAATGCTGTAGGAGCACATGGGAGCAAGAAGGAAAATCCCTTTCTCCTGCAATATCTTTCCATCGTCCTCTACTGACATAGCTTAGCATTATGTAAGTTGGCAAATAAAAACTCAAAGGCCAGCCACATTTTTACACAGCAGGCAATGAAGAGTAAATTTGGAATTGAGACAATAAATTGATAACTGGTACAGTATGGAAAGAGTCTTTCAACCACCAGGAATAACATGAGTGACAAGACTTATAAAAATGACTTCCATATCTGGCATCATGATTGGCTAGATACCCACACTGACACTCCAACTATAAAACAAACTAACAAAAAAACTATTATTCTGTATTTTTAAAAAAATATTATTCTGTATTGTTTAAATGCATCAGTCAAATACCAAGGGAGTAAGGAATAATTAGATGCCAAAACTAAGTTAAAGCATGAATTTGAACACTGAAGATGTCTTTCATTTTGGTGGCATTTGCCAAATATTTTGAACTTGAACTTCACCTTTCAGAGTCTTGTAGAGTACAGGGAAACAAAACATTGATTTCAAAGTCCTCCCAAATCAGGGAGTCTAATTTTGAGGCCATCTTACATTTCACTAGGCTGCAGAAGACTCTGTACGAAGGTAAACTAGACACCAAGGGTGAAGTTGCACATTTATTCAGTATGACAGTGAAATAAACCCACCTACTCCCCATTTCCTGAGGGAACTACAAGGAAAATTTCAGTGTTTAAACTTTGACACTGGCTATTCTCTTCTTAAAATTCATAACCATAAGCCAACTCCTTGAGGATTACAGCCTGAATTCATACCATCCCCATGGTGTGAAAAATTTCAAGGTACAAATTAAGTTTAAAGTGATGCCAGGTTGGTAGTGTTTCCATAGGGTTTGGAAAAAGCAAACACAAATCCTCTCAGAAGGGATGCACCTTGAATCACAAAATACACAAGGAAACTGGCCACAATGAGTAAGGACCAGTGGAAACAATAAACCCACAGAGCCTTCAACTATGTGAATTATCAACCCAGTTAGTATGTTTAATATACATTTAAAGAAATAAAAGTCTAAATATCATTAAAATGATTTGAAAATGAATCACACAGAACCTCTAAAAATGAGAAGTGTGGTACTTGAAAAGAATTCAGTGGGTTTGTTTAAAAGCAGATTACTCAGCTACTTGGGAGGCGGAGGCAGAAGGATCACCTGAAAACAGGAGGTTGAGGCTGTGGTGAGCCTTGATTGTGCTGCTGCACTCCAGCCTGGGCAACTGAGTGATATCCCAAATTAACGAATTAATTTTAAAGCAGATAAGGCACTAGAAAATAGAACTAAAAATTATGCAGAATGTAGTACAGAGAAATACAGATGCAGAAAATATGAAGAGACATAAAACATAAGAGTAAGAAGATTTCACGTACGTAAAACTGAAACTCCAGTAAGAGATGAGAGGTAGAGTAGGGCAGGAGCAATATTAAAATCTAATGGTAGGCTGGGTACGGTGGCTCACGTCTGTCTGTAAACCCAACACTTTGGGAGGCCCAGGCAGAAGGATTACTTGAGCCCAGGAATTTGAGACCAGCCTAGGCAACATAGTGATTGCTTATCTCCACAAAAAATAAAAAAATTATCTGGGCATGGTGTCACATGCCTGAAGTCCCAGCTACTCGGGATGCTGAGGTAGATTGTCTGAGCCCAGGAGGTCAAAGCTGCATGAGCCATGATTGTGCCACTGCACTCCAGCCAGGGTGACAGAGTGAGACCTTGACTCAACAACAACAACAACAAAGAGTTAATGGTGGAGAACTTTCCAGAACTAATGAAAAATATATTTCCAAAGATTCAAAATGCACATCAATTCCCAAATAAGACTAATAAGAAGGAACCCATACCCAGCCACCTTATACATAATGTAGAATACCAGTGATAAGGAAACTCTTAAAAGATTACCAAGAAAAGATAATTATGAGAACAACTATGGAAGACAAAAGAAAGAATAATTTTAATGTGCTGAAAGGAAATAACTCTCACCTGAAATTGCATACCCATGAAGAACATATTTCAAAACAAGGGCAAAATGAAGACATTTCCAACAAACAAAAACTCAGAGTGTTTGCAATGAACAATTCCTCACCCAAGGAGTTCTGAAATATGTACATCAGATGAAAGAAAGTGATTCCAAATAGGTGATCTGAGATTCAAGAAAACATGATAAGACAAAATATAAAAATATGGATAAATCTAAGAAAACACTGTCAGAAAAGAATTTTGAGAGCCAACAATGATATAGCTAAAATACACAACTATAAATTATGAGAGCTCATGAGAGTTAAAGTGTTCAGGAGAACAACTATTGAGAAATTTTTGAATTTGTAAGTTATGGTAAATGTGAAGATAACAGAAATAGAGTGGGCTTTCTGTATTTTCAGATTTTTTCCCTAAGGTTAAGACTCAGTTAATAAAAACAATCCAACCAACTAAAAATTGAAATTGATTCGTTTTTATGGGGGGGAGTATATAAAATGTCTTGTGAATAATTTGATCTGGGCTTCAACTCAATATTTTCTTATCATTTTCTCACAGTGGATATCTCAGGATGTCAACTTCATTCTTATAACAAAATGGTTGCAGCAGTTATTGGAGCACATCTGTATAACTCAGATGCTAGAAGAGAGAGCTTCTCTTTGCTTAACTAACAAACAGAAATCTTAGACTTCACTCTGATTGAACCTACACCTAAACACAGTGATTATGACCAGGAGGATGGCATACACTGATTATCTTAGACCTGCGTTGCACAGACCTCTCTGTGCATCTGACTAGGTCTAAGTCCATTAAGCTAACAGAAAAGAAGGTATAAACTATGAGGATTAACAACCCCCATCAGTCATTTACTCCATGTGCCTTTATTGAAGTTTTATTTTTAGTTCTAAATCTCAGCTTTTAAACTTTATAAATAATTTGAATAGTAGGCAAAACTTACATTCTTAGGATAAGTCCCACTTTGTCGTGATGTAATATTATTTTTGTCCATGCCTGGATTCAACTTGTTATTACTTTCTTGAGAACTTTTGAGTCTGGAGGGAGTGATATTGATGTGTAGTTTTCTTCCTTGTAGTGTTTGTCTGGTTTTGATATCATAGTAATGCTATCTTTATAGAATAAGTTGGGAAATGTTTCCTCTTTTTCCTTTACTTCGTTAAAGAGTTTGTGTTTCTTATTATTTTTAAAATATTTAGTAGAATTCACCAGTGATCATCACCTGGACCTGGAATATTTTTTGTGAGAATACATTTTGAATTATGAAATCTAGTTATTTAATAGATATAGGATGATTCAGGTTTTCTATTTCTTCTTTTGTCAATTTTGGTCATTTGTGCCCTACAGGGAATTTGCTCATTTCATCTAAGTTGCTGAAATTATTGGCATAGAGTTGTCAATATTTTTTAATATTTATAAGGTATTTTAAAAAATATCTTAAAATATATTTTAAAACATCTTTATATTTATATATAAAATATATCTTTAAAACATATCTTTTTAAGCATTTTAAAATCATTTAAATAATTACATATACCTCTGTATTGCATAAAGAAAACTAACAAGAAGCAAACTTGATGTAAGTGAGACTCAACTACTATTGAGAGTCACATTTGTAGATTTGGTACAAAAGAAATCTAAGAATATTGGGGTTTCTTGTAGTTAAAAGGAATTAACCATTAGTCAATTAGTGGTAGTAATATAGACTATAGACACAGTCATGATAATTCAAAATAGGACTCTTGGCAGATGAAGGTTGTTAAATGAACAAATATCTTAGTTGTAGAATGAGTGATACTAGTAAATATCTTAGTTGCAGAATGAGTGAAACTAGATTGATACCAGATGAATATTCATGGAATTATTGCTATTTGGACACAATCATTGACTTAGGTATAGGTTCAATCAAAAGTCTAAGACTTCTGTTTGTTAGTTAAGCAAATATGTGACTATCCTATTGCCACATGCATTATCTTTTTAAAACACAAATAAGCTTTTGTAAATCTCCAAATTTAAATATTTCTATTGTTTTTATCACTCATTTGAATGATCTATAGTGGCATATAAGGCTTTTGATAGCAGAGTGTCATCTTATCTATCCAGCCTTATTTCTTACCTCTTTCCTCAATATATAAGGGGGACCTTCCCCGAAAATGGAGTTTATTTATAAGAAAATGTGTATTTATTCTTACATGTTTAAACTTCAGTCACCTTCAAAATACTTTCTGTTTGATGCAATATACCTATGGAGACGGTTTTTCCACTGCTCAGAATAGTTTTGAACTTCTCAATTCTGGTGCCTTTTAGTGCTTCTGCCTTTTTGTTTGTTTGTTTCATCTCTTCCCATTAGCAAAATGTTTTCCTTTGAGGACTTTTTTCATTGGGGAAACAAAAAAAGTCTCTTGGGGTGAAATCAGGTGAATAGGGAGGGTGGGGCACAAGGGTCATGCAGTTTTTGGTCAAAAACTCCTGAACACTCAGAGAGGTATGGGCAGGTGTGCTGGTAAATCACCCACCATGATATGGGGAAACATATTGAAAGAATCTCCAAAAAAAAAAATTCACAGAAGCCGAATGCAGCCTCTCACAACAACATTAACTGGTACACTGATGCAGATGGTTTCCTAGAACAATTTACTTACCTGGCGAAGTCTGAACTACAAGGGGTCTGCCCTCTAAAAGATAATTCTGGGGTTTTGGGAGGGGTCCCCTCTCAAATTGCAGACATCTTAGACATAATCCTTTTACCGATTTAGTTATTTTCCTTCGCCTCCCATACTTTCTCATGTTGGCCTCTTTTATCTGGATTTCTTTTTTCCTTCAAAGTCTTGTGTCTCTCACAGTATAGTTAATAGCTTATTTTTCTGATCTCTCATGTTATTTACTCTCCCCTCTAGTCTATTAGAACACGTGCCACAATTAATCAGGCTTAGATGTTTAAGTGGCTGCTTCCTAACAAATCAAAGCTTTCTGAGGACAGTGACTATCTTATTCATTTTTGTACTCTAAACTTCTAGCACAATACTTTTAATATTGTAGTCACTCAGGAAATGGTTACTTGGTAATTATAGTCCAAAATCAGTCTCACTCACAGAAGAGATGAACTAGAATTTTACAAAGGAAGATACTATTCTTTGATCTGAGAAAACACCATCAATCTGGTTCACCTAATTTACAATTATGAGGTTTGGTTGTTTTTTGTTTTTTTTTCACAGAGGGGAACAATTCACATGTAAGTTCAACTGGGAAAGGATTTTCATTTTCATGTACAAAAGAAACTACAGCCATCAAAACAATTTTAAAATAATTGGAGGTTATACTTAGCTGCTGGATGAACAGCATGAGCATATTGTTAATTTTGCAGGTCAACATTATGACCTCTGTTGTGAGTTTGCAAATGGATTAATACTGCATTGTAAATATAATCCTAAGAATGTGTTGGAAAATTGCTACAAGGTGTACTGGGACAGAGACATGATAACATCATTAAACTCTACCAACAGACTAGATATTCTGCTGTTTGATAGGCCTAATAAAATTGTGGTACTTAGTATTCCTCTTTTGCTAACCGTAAATATTACAAGTAATACACAGAAGGCAAGCAAATATATAGGTCAGATTAAGGAGCCAAAAGAAAATGACATTTATAGCACATCAAAGAAATCCAAATTATCATCTCAACGACTCTATTTAATTATCAGTTGGTGTTTAGGAATATATACCAAGTTAGATACTTTAAGGAACAACATTCATCACATTTTCATTAATTCCAATTCTATTATTTCTGCAAACACTAAAGCGTTTTCTTCTTGGCATGATAAATTACCATAAATTGCACAAGAGTATGGTTTCCCACCTTTTATCCACACAAGAAAAACTGAAGGACATGACATACTCCCATGAGTAACAGTGGTTCATTAAAGTACTTATAGAACAGTCTGAAGGATAGACACCCACTCCCATCACATGAGAATCATTGTAATAGGGCATGTTGGTGATGACAATCATTTATTCCTCACAAAATCTTCTTGAAGAATTCGACCCTCCACAATACTGGAAGAGACAGACCTGTATATCACATATTCCCCCTGCAGTAGTGCATTACATGCTTGAACCAGGAATTCAACTCAGAAGATGGTGTTAGTGGCCACAAAAGTTAAATGTGTGAGGTCATATGGCAACTGAAGCCATCACTGAGAGGCATTAATTGTGGATCCTGTGTGTGTGTTTTGTGTGTGTTTTTTGAAAATTAACTTCTGGGAGTTTTTGCACAGGTTAGTTACATAGGCATATTGAATGATGGTAAGGTTTGAATTTCTATTGAATCCATCACTCAGATAGTGAGCATGGTACCCAATAGGTAGCTTTTCAATCTTTGCCTCCCCACTTTAGGAGCCCTCAGTGTCTGTTGTTCTCATCTTTATGTCTGTGTGTATCCCGTGTTTAGGAAATGTATTCGACCAGGCTCAGTGGCTCAGCGTGTAATCCCAGCACTTTGGGAGGCCGAGGCGAGTGCATTGTCTGAGCCCGCAGGTTTGAGACCAGCCCCTGCAATTTGGCGAGACCTCGTGTCTACAATAAATAATTTTTTAAAAAAATAACTGGGCGTGGTAGCATGCACCTATAGTTCCGGCTACTTGGAAGGGTGAGCATGCCATTGCACTCCAACCTGGGCGATGAAGTGAGACCCCCAATTCAGAAAAAAAAGGAAGTATATTCAATGTCTTTTAGACTCATGTCATTTAGTTTATTAAATGAAGATGTGATAATAATTTTCATTGGCCTCATAGAATTTGATGAAGAATTTTAAGTTAATCAGATCCAATGAGATTAACTATAGTAAGGGTGTAAATACAGTGCCTGGCATGGAATTTATTCAAGAACAATTGTTTGGGTTAGACTTTGTTGTAAGCACTGGAGAGAGATCAGGAAAAGAAAAAAAGAAAATTAGTAGTAAGTGCTATTGTTGTTTGTGAGAGGTAGGTGGAATACTGGAGATAAGTTTATAAACTCTATGCATTTTACTAACCAATCACCTACTAAATAGGGAGCTTTTAAAAATTTAAAACATTGATAAATTAAATTAACTTCCAGGAGCTATAAATAGCCCCATAACAAGAGAGAGAAAAATAAATTACACTGTAATTGCTAAGAAATGTAATTTGGCATAGTGTTATGTATAAAAGATGTGTTTAATATGTTCGGAAAATATGTTATTTGCTTCTTGGTTAACATTAAAAAGCTACAATTCCAAAGTGTCAGTTTAGATTCAGTGAGGCTTGAATAAAGAATCTTACTTCCTGTCTGCTAGATAGAGTCTAGATGGTTTTAGTAAAATTTCTAATAAAGTCTTGACTGGTAAAACTAAAGATATAAAAGGATCAGGAAGCCACATCCCTCCCTTCTGTGTTTCTTCCAGAAAAAGGTCAAGGGTCGAATGACTGAGAGAGAGGCTTATATCATTGTTCCCTTAACACAGTCTGAAGTTATCTTCCAGACTGCAGATAAGTAGATTATAGAGGAGTTATCCCATACACTGTGGAACAGCAAGCCTCCCAGGTCCAAGAAATCCTTACCCTATGTGCTCTAAAATGATGCGGCTCTTGAAACATCAGTATATTTATCTGGCACTTCTGTTAAGAGTTCAAGCCTGTCTGTGAATAATGGTATGCATTTTAGTGTTTGCAGCATCCCCAGGGGAGAACAGAGGAGGTGGGGGAGAAAAGGAAGCAGACTATTTCCCTTTCAAGAAAGAGAAAAATTTCATCAAAAGATCTAATCTGATGGGAACCATAAAGTGTCTTGTCCTGATGGTGAACCCCTAGAGTTCTTCTGCGGTCAGTCCTAAACCGCTCACCTGATGCACTACCTGGCAACTGTTGGGAAGTGCTCTGAAAAGCTTTGCTGCTTGCTTCTTTCTCTTCCACTTGGAAACACGAATTGCTCTCCAAGAGGTCTCTGGCAAGCTAGACATCAGGCCAGTGTCCCTGATCAGCAGCAGCTTAATCATCTGGCCTGAAAATTTTAAATGCAGATTCCTGAGCCCCCACCATACTGAATTAGAAGCTTTCAGTCATATGAGGTATGTGGGTGGATAGGGGGTTTGAATTCAACAATCTGCATTTTTAATAGATTTTCCAGTGGACTGCTAAGCAAAGATGAAAACTGCTTTTTTTCAGAGACATTTTTCTAACTAATCCTTCGCCACAACACTGCTTAATTATTGTCATTATAAGGGTCACCATGTTCAGAATGCTACTGTGTCAAGTGACTGTGCCTTAAACTTCTAGAGAAATTTTATTAGCCGGGCTCGGTGGCGCAGCCTGTAATCCTGCGCCTTTGGGAGGCTGAGGTGAGTGGATTGCCTGAGACCACGGGTTCGAGACCCGCCTGGGCAACTTGGCGAGACCTCATCTCTACAATAAATAAATTTTTAAAAAAATCAGCCGTGTATGGTAGCGCGGGCCTGTAGTTCCAGCTGCTTGGAAGGCTGAGGCAGGATTGCCAGAGCCCAGCAGGTCGAGGCTGCGGTGGCTGGGAGCGGCCACTGCACTCCAGTCTGGGCGACACAGTGAGACAACAACTCAAAAAAAAAAAAAGAAATTTTATTGATCAAATGATATTAACAGTGGTGGAGCTGGTATAAAGAGTTTTCTTACATCAAAACGGGCCAAACTGGACAGGATTAAGCAGATAGGGCCAAGTCATTAGAGTTCTGTATGCTGTAAGAGGGATTTTTAACCTGGGGTCCATGGGTCCCCACAAGAGGTTCATGGATGAAAAGAAATTTACAACTTTATTTTTACTAATTTCTAACCGAAAACCAAGCATTTCTTTCTACTGTGAATTTGGCAACAGACCACCTTAGTGTTAGCAGTACTATGACTCTGTCACCATTAGAAATCACAGATATTTCTGTTACCACATTTTAGTTGTTATGAATAGCTTAAAATGTCATTTACATTTATCACAACTTCAAATTGCAGTTGTTTTTAGACTTGCCTCTGGATCTTTTAAAAAAATATTAATAGGGAAACATATTATCCTTATCACACATTTTAAAAATATTTTGTTAATTGTAATTCAATTTAATTGGTTGCCTTTGTAATATTAGAATTTTATTACATACATTTAAAGACATTACTCTGAAAAGTAGTCTATAAGCCTCACCTTTCGCAGAATAACTTTCTATATATTATATGACTTCACATAGGATTTCCAAAGAAGTCTATGGAACTTAAAAAACTCTGTTCCAAAGGAATTCCAAACCATCAAGTGGTTTTTAAAACAAAAGAAGTGAGCATTTGATATTTGAGTTAACTTTGTGTTGATTGTCACGTAGTGTACAGAAGGCTTCCAAACTTCTACCTAAACTTCTCAGATAAAGGACAAAGGATTCTTCATTCTTGTCCACTTAACTTGCTTCACAATAACCAACTCTGTCAACCCATGGAATCTAACCCCTTGCATCCCAGACTGGTGAGCTTGGTACTCTGTGCCCTACTCTAGTTTAGCTGGCAATTCTTTGGCTCTCTATTTAGACATGGTCATTAATTCAACAAGTGTGCGTTGACCTTTACTACATATGATATGAAGCATTCTGCTCCTTGTGGAAGGGAATGGAAGAGAAGTATGAGGTACATGTCCCACCAGGACAGTTGTCCTTATGTTCTAGTAACTGAGGCCCTATGGTAAGAAGTGAAAAACATTAACACAAATGCTTGGGTTCACTGTATTTATTTATTTATTTTCTACCACTTATGAGTGACTTTGGGCAAATTGGGTTTTGTGTCTATGTTTCATCATTTGGAGAGTGAAGATGTTGCTTGGGTGCTCTCAGGACAGTACTTAAAATATAGTAAGCATGTGATACATGCTAGCTATTATTAAATATACAGAATTTGGGGCCACAATCCAAACCTCTGAATCTCTGGAAACTTGGCCATATGCAGGTTAATCAAGCTCCACAGGTGATGTTGATATACTTTAGAGTAGTGTTTCTCAGTCCATTTTTAATTATTGCCCCTCTAAAAAGCCATTTTAGACATTTTTATCCCTAAATGTAACTGAGAAAATTGTAGTAACCCCATAAAATTGTAGTACCATAGATATATGGTACATATATCTGTATATGTACTTTGGTTATTTGAAGGATGACCAAGAAACAATTTTAGCACTCCTTGTTGAGAATGCATGCTTTAAAACAGTGGGTTCTCCATCTTGGCTGCACATTAGAATGAAATAAGGAAGCTTAAAAAAAAAAAAAACTCATGTCTGGGACACACCCCTAGACCAGTTAAATTAGAACCTCTAGGGGTGGTCTTTTTAAAGATCCCCAGATGATTCCAATATGCAGCTAAAATTTAGAAACACTGCTTTGGAGTTTGAGATTCTCTTACAGAAGATTAAAATCTAGTTGGCAAGCAGGACCTATAAGCATGAACATAAACAATGCAGAAATGAACGGGCCAGTGAGTGCTAGAGAGTTCGGAAAAATGAGAAATGAATACAGGGTGTTCTGATTAGGAGAGACTTTGTGAGCTGGACACAGAATCTGAGCAAGATTTTGAAAAGAGAATGGAAAAGAAATTTCAGATGTGGAAATAACACAGTCAAAGGTATGAAAAGGACATAGGGTGCTTAGGGGGTGTGGCAGACTGACCAGTGGCTCCCCCAAAAGATATGTCTACCTGGAAACTGTGAAAGTGACTTTATTTTTAAAAAGGTCTTGTAGATATAATTGAGTAACGATCTCGAGATGAGGGCATCCTGGATTAGGGTGGGCCCTAAATCCAGTGACAAGAGTCCTTAGAAGAGAGACGGGAAGAAGGCCGTGTAAAGACTGGAGTGATGTGTCTACAAGCCAAGGAATACCAAGCATTGACAGCAGCCACCAGAAGCTGGAAGAAGCAATGAAAGATTCTCTCCTGGACCCTCAAAGGGGGAACCGCTGCTGACACCTTGATTTTAGACTTCTGGCCTCCAGATCTGTAAAGAACAAATATCTGTTTTGTTTTGTTTTGAACACCTGTAAGTTAAATTATCTGTTGTTTTAAGTTACCTAGTTTGTGGTCATTTGTTATATAGCTCTAGAAAACGAATACAGGAGACAATGAGGAAACCAATCTGCCAGAGTAAAGGAATTGTAGTAAGAGTGAAAAATAGAATTGGAACTATAGGGTGAGTCCAAACAGGAAAGCTATTGCTTGCACAGTGTATTAGTCAGGGTTCTCCAGAGAAACAGAACTAATAGGATATATACAGAGATCTATGAGAGGATTTATCATAGGAATTGATTCACATGATTATGGAGGCTGAGAAGTTCCACAATCTGCTGTCTGCAGGCTGGAGAACCAGGAAATTCTATGGTATAATTCAGTTAGTGTCCAAAGGACTGAGAACCCAGGGAGCCAATGGTGTAACTCTTAGTTCAAGGCCAAAGGCCTGAGAATCTGGAGAGCTTTGATGTTCAAGTGCAGATGATGAATGTTTCAGCTTTGGAAGAAAAAGCAAATTCCTCTTTCTACCTTTTGTTTTATCCAGGCCTTCAATAATTGGACGATGTCTACTCACATGGTGAGGGAGGGATTTAAATGCTAATCTCTTTTGGAAACACCCTCATAGTTACTCAGAAATAATGCTTTCAAGGTGATACCTGAAATTAACCATCACATGCAGTTTGCTGCTTACAATGAGAACAATTAGAGGTCTGGGGATAGAGAGTACCACCTGATACAACCACATCATTGGAAGATTAATCTAGTAATGAATGGTGTATAACTTATAGGAAGTAAGCAAAGATAGGGAAACCATCTACAAACTACAATTATAATAAAATTAAGTAAGAGAAGCAAGCCCCCCCCAAAAACCTGGATTCGTGAGATGGTTTTAGAAAGAAAAATAAAGAAATGGTTTCATGCAATAAAGTTTACAGGGAGAACAAGGAAGGTCTTGGTACCTGGTCTGTATGACCATAAAGAGAGGAATGTTTCTATAATACATTGAAGGTTTCAGCTTGAGCAAATAATGTACAATAGATCTAAAAACAAAGATATATTAACTTACTAATTTATCTTAAAACTTGGTTTATTTTTAGCAACTTTATTGAGGTATATTTTACATATCATTTGCCCATTTTAAGCATACAATTTAATGATTTGTTGTAACTTTACCAAGTGGTGCGACCATTACCATAAATCAGTTTTGTAACATTTTCATCCCCCAAATGAGATCTCTTTTACTCATTTAGTAAGTCACAGCTTATATCCCCATCCCCAGGCAATTACAGATCCACTTCTTTTCTCTAAAAATTGCTTTAAAAATTTTTTGTTAGATGAATGGAGCCATTCAATATGTAGTCTCTATGTCTGGCTTATTTCATTTCACTTTACATAATGTCTCTGAGGTTCATCTACCATGTAGTATATGTCAGTGTTCTATTGTTTTTATTTTGAGACAGAGTTTTGCTTGGTTGCTCAGGCTGGGTTTGAAATTTCAAGCTTAAGCGATCTTCCCACCTCAGCCTCCCAAGTAGCTGGGACTCCAAGTGCACTGCCATGCCTGGCTTGGTGTGTTCCTTTTTATCACTAAATAGTAGTCCATCGTATTAATAGACCACAGTTTGTCTATCCATTTCACCAACTGATGGCTATTTGGGTTGTTTTCAGTATTTGCTGGTATAAACATTTTGGTGTAAACCTTCACATGAACATTTGTTTTCATTTCTCTTGGGTAGATAGCTAGGAGCAGAATTCCTTGGTTGTATGGTAGTTTTAGGTTAAACTTTTTGAGAATCTGCCAAATTGTTGTCCAAAGTGGCTGTAAAATTTACATTCTTGCCAGCAATACTTGAGGGTTCCTGTTTCTCCTCATCCTCACCAACATTTGTTATTGTCTGTTCTTCTGGCCATTCTAGTGGATGTGAAATGGCATCTTACTCTGGTTTTCATTGGCATTTACCTAATGAATAATGACGTTGAGCATATTTTTATATGTTTATTAGCCATTCATATATCTTCTTTGGTAAATGTCTGTTTATGTCTTTTGGTCATGACCAAAAGATTGGGCTTTTTTTTTTTTTTTTTGAGTTGGAGTCTCACTCCATTGCCCAGGCTCAAGTGCAGTGCCATGCTCATGGCCACCCCACGAGGCCTTCTGCCTCAGCCTTCCAAATAGCTAGAACTACAGATGCGCATTACCATGCTCAGCTAATTTTTTGATCTATTGTAGAGATGAGGTCTTGCCAAGGTGCCCGGGCTATTCTTGAACCCGTGGGTTCAGGCAATTCCCTTGCCTCGGCCTCCCAAAATGCTGGGATTACGGGCTTGAGCCACTGTGCCTGGCTTGATTGGCCTTTTTGTTTCACCAGGTTGTGTTCTTTATATATTCTGGATACAAGTTCTTTATTTTGACATGAGTTTTGCAAACATTTTCTCCGTGTATTGCTTGTCTATTTATTTTTTAATGAAGTATTTTTGAAGTGCAAAAATTTTGATGAGGTCTAATTTGTGAATTTCTTTTCTTATATGAATGATGCTTTTGGTATCATATCTTAGAAATCTTTGCCTAACCTTTGATCTTGAAGGTTTTTTCCCATGTTTTATTCTAAGAGCTTTATTTTTTTAGCTCTTACTTTTAAATCAATAATTCATATTCATTTTTTGTACATTATGTGAGGTGAGGATTTAAGTTCATATTTTTTTGCATATTGATATCTGGTCGTCCCAGAAACATTTGTAAATTATAACCCTTTCTCCAGTGAATTGCCATGACACTTTTGCCAAAACTCAATTGCCTAGAAATATAAAGATTTATTTCTGGACTCTCAATTTTGTTCCAGATTTCTATGTCTATCTTCATGCCAATCTTACGCTGTCTTGATACCTGTAGCTTTGTAGTGAGTAGAGAGTTATTAAAGAGGGAAGTAAAAGTCCTTCAACTTGGTTATTTTTCAAAATTGTTTTGCCTGTACTAGGTGCTTTGCATTTCCGCATAAATGTTTGGGTCTGACAGTCAATATTTTCAAAAAAGCATGCTGGAGCCAGCCTCCGTGGCTCAGCCTGTAATCCTGCGCCTTTGGGAGGCTGAGGTGAGTGGATTGCCTGAGCCCGCGGGTTCGAGACCCGCCTGGGCAGCGAGACCTCATCTCTACAATAAATAAAAAAATCAGCCGGGTGTGGTAGTGCATGCCTGTAGTTCTGGCTACTCGGAAGGCTGAGGCGGAAGGATCGCCGGAGCCCAGCAGGTTGAGGCTGCGGTGGCCGGGAGCGGCCACTGCACTCCAGTCTGGGCAACAGAGTGAGACTCCAACTCAAAAAAAAAAAAAAAAAAAAAAAGGAATACTGAAATTTGCATGCAATCTATAGATCGATTTGGGGAGAATGGAGATATTAAAAATATTGAATCTTCCCTTCCATGAACATGGAATATCACTTCATTTATTTGAATCTTCTTTGGTTTCCTTAAAGTGTTGTAATTTTCAATGTATGTCTTGCATTTCTTTTGTTAAATTTATTCTTTACTTTTTTTCTTTGTGATGCTATTTTGAATAGAATTGTACTCCTGATTTCATCACTGAATTGTTCATTGCTTATATACTACGTTATTATCCCACTTATTGTTTAATAAATGCTTCTTAATTAATAGATTGTGGCCGGCGTGATGGCTCACACTTGTGATCCCAGCACTTTTAGAGGCCAAAGTGGAAAGATTGCTTGAGCTCAGAAGTTCAAGACCAGCCTAGGTAACATAGTGAGACCTCATCTCTACCAAAAAATAAAATAAAATAATTAGCTGTATGTGGTGGAGCATGCCTATAGTCCCAGCTACTTGGGAGGCTGAGGCAGAGGGATCACCTAAGCCCAGAAGATTGAAGCTGCAGTGAGCTATGATCATGCCACTGCACTCCAAACTGGGTGACAGAGTGATATTCCAACTCAAAAAAAAAAATGAATGGATTGACATGGGAATGAGCAAGAGAAAAATATTTAGCCAAAGGTGAGCAAAGGAAGTAAGCTTAAAGACAGAGAGCACAAATTTGATATTTAACACTTTAACATTTGTGAAGGTCCTTGATATGAATAGTTTATGATGGAATGTATTATTTTAAATAAATTGTATTGGGTATATTTAAGGTATACAATATGACACCACGAGATACATATAGACAGCAAAATAGTTATTATTATCAAACTGATATATCCATCTTCTCATGTAGTTACCCATATTTTTTGTGGCAAGAGTAGCTAAAATATACTCACTTAGCAGAAATCCCAATGACAGTAAAATTTTATTAATCACAGTCCTCATGTTGCACATTGGATCTCTA
Organism: Carlito syrichta; assembly: GCF_000164805.1. Lineage (NCBI taxonomy): Eukaryota > Metazoa > Chordata > Mammalia > Primates > Tarsiidae > Carlito > Carlito syrichta. The sequence continues at coordinate 656,996 of NW_007232072.1, forward strand.
GGCCTGTTTATCCTGCATATCTGCTACTTTGTGTCCTTTGACCTACATTGCCCCATCTTCTCCTCTCACTCTGGCAGTAATATCTCTGTCTTCTGTTTCTCTATTTCTATCTATTTGACTTTTTTTTTTTTTTTTTGAGTCGGAGTTTCATTCCATCGCCCAGGCTGGAGTGCAGTGTCACGCTCACGGCCACCCCAGTGTCGACCCACTGGGCTCAAGCAATCCTTCTGCCTCAGCCTTTCAAGTAGCCGGACCTATAGGTGTGCACTACCAGGCCCAGCTTTTTTTGTTTTTAATTTTTAGAAGCTGGGCTCGGTGGCTCAGCCTGTAATCCCCCGCCTTTGGGAGGTTGAGGTGAGTGGATTGCCTGAGGCCGGGCCGCGGGTTCGAGACCCGCCTGGGCAAGACCTTGTCTCTACAATAAATCAAAAATTATCCCGGTGTGGTAGCACGTGCCTGTAGTTCCAGCTACTTGGAAGGCTGAGGTGGAAGGATTGCCAGAGCCCAGCAGGTCTAGGCTGCGGTGACCGGGAGTGGTCACTGCACTCCAGTCTGGGCGACAGAGTGAGACTCCAACTCAAAAAAAAAAAAATTTATTGTAGAGACAAGGTCTCACCGAGTTGCTCGGCCTGATCTCAAACCCACAGGTTCAGGCAATCCACTCGCCTTGGACTCCCAAAGTGCTGGGATTACAGGTTGAGCCACCGAGGCCAGTCTCTATTTGACTTTTTAAATTAAACGAGTCCACATGTAAGATCATGCAATGTTTTTCTACATCAGACTTATTTCACTTAGTATAATGTCCTCACAGGATGGTGTTTATGATGTCTACCTCATGGTGTGATTGTAAGGTTGCAATAGACTAGGATATGTAACGTTCTTGGCATCAATATAAACCTTAAGTGCTCTGGGGTTGGTATTCAGAAGAGGGGCATTTTACTCAGGAGCAAAGCTGCTTTGGTGCTCACTTGTTCCCGTTGCCAATCTGGGAAATCATGAGGGGGTTGTGAGTCTTGTCCCTCCTAAATATTGAGGCTCTCTAACTACTTTTTTTTTTTAACCTGGATCTTTCTCTCCTATTGTTTCTTACTCTCTGTTTTCTTTTCCATTCTCTCCACTTAAGCCAATTTGAATAATAATTGTTAATACTTGGATTCATTTCAGACCCAAATGTTTAGAAAATACTTTTGGCAGGGTTTAGGAAATTGATGCATTTCCCTATTGTATTTTTTTTAATTGTCTTAACTGGTACAGCATGAAATTTTTTTTTCATCTCATTCCCCCCTCTTGAATCAGGAAAACCTTGATTAATTTATCCCTTTATTCATTCTTCACTCACCATTTCTGAGTGCCTGCTATGTGCCATGTTCTGTGCTAGTTGGGAGGAGATTCCACAGTGGCAAATATACAGAGTAAATCTTTTGCCATTTCCTGGGTAGACTGGCCTGGGCTTTCTGAAGTAGACAAAACACAGCTAGTGGCCTCAGAAGACATTGCTCAGTTCAGGATAAATAAGGGCCATGTGAAAGTCTGCTGCTTCATTAAGTTCCCTCTCTGGGTTAGAAATTCTTTGAAAAAGTTATCGCCATCTGGCTGATGTTTCTGCTCAAAGGCACCTTTGAGTGGTGTACAAAATGATGGAATCAAGTAACAGCATATTTTTTATATCTTTTCTTTGAAGTTAAGCCTAAGCTCTTCCACTAATTAGCTGTGTGACCTTGGGCAAGTCACTTCACCTTCCTATACTGACCGGGCAGGCTAAGTGGTCATTGAGGACTTTTCTAACTCTTGATTCCATTCTCTGCTTCTTCTTAAGTCCTTAGAATATGAGTTTATAGGGATGGAGGGAAGTGACAAGGAAGGGAGAGATGCCTTCAGATGGATTATTTGCGTTTTCAGAATATGGGACATGCGAGTCTATAAGTGATTTAAGAAATAACTTGATTTTTTTTGGTGAATATGGGATAAGGAACTGGACATCCATGGCTCTTCCCCTCTCCTCTTTTAAGAATAAATTGCTGGGAGGATGAATTCGAGTTGGCTTTTCCATGCCTGAAGTTTGTTTTACAAGGTGAGTTTCCACACAGGGAGGTCTGTAATTGTCTAGTTTTGCATATGATTTGGTAGATAAATGTGTCTAATTCAGGGGTTCAGCATTAAGATGCCCACTGCCGCTCCTCTAACCTGGCCTTTAGCAATGATGATAGTGAAGATGATAACAATAAAGGTAACCAGTGGTTCTTCATCAACCTAATTTCCTTTGATTAAAACCTCAAGTGAGGAAAACCATGGGGCTATTTACTGGGCCTCCATAAATTTATCACTAATTGTCTGCTGGGCTTTAGTAAGGAAAACAGCAGAGAGGCGTCCTCGAGTTGCTCAAAAAATGTTCTGCTGAGCCTCTGGAGGTGCAGATCACCAGGTACACAGCCACTAGAAAAGCAAGACAGGCTAGAGGAGCTTGGCAAACGTGATTCAACTGCTGTATTCTATGCTTTAAGATCAGTGGCTCCCCTCCTGGAACACAATTGCAGTATTTCTAGAATCAGCCAGTCACTGCTGTGAGGACACAGTGGATCAGGCACTTTCAGCCATTACCCAAAGATTGGAATAATGCATTTGTAGTTTACACGTGTAATTCCTATATTCTGACTCATAGACATGAATTATATTCAATAAAAGAAGGAATCTTTATATTTATAGCTCCCAAACCCTTTTACTGTCATATTTACAACAAAAACTGAAAAGGGAAATTCCCTATCCTAATTAGTGAGTATCCTGAAGTGATTATTCCAAATCTACAGGAAAACATTATTAATTTTGAATTAATAAGGGGGGGTGCATAACAACCTCTAGTTGTCTCATGTTATCCTCTTCTTGGTAAATTTGTTTGAATGAATCCCAAATGCATTTCTCTGGCTCTGGCTCTCTCTGTTGAGGCCCCGGATACACCTTTCTAAAAACTAGCTGCTGGGTGTCTCAGAATAACAGTCCGTTTTGAATTCAACAGATCCAAATTTCAACAACAAAATCCCCTCTTCCTAATTTGTTACCTCAGTTAAAGACAACATCAATCCAGTGAGTCACCAGGCTTCATTTCTGAGACCCTCCTCTGCTTCTCCGTCTTTCTTTCTGGCACGCAGCCCTGGGAGCCTCTCTCGAAGTGTCTTCCACCTGCTTCCTTTGTGTCCTCATTCAATGCCTTTGTATAATCGCTGATTAGTTCTCACTCTGGCTCTAAGGATAGTCTCCTGTCCACCCCCTCCAGGTCATCCTAAACATTATGACAAGATTTCTACAGTAATCTTGCTAAATAAAAATTTAATCATGTCTCTCTAGCAATCAAATATATTTAGTCTCCTTGACTACAGGATAGATATCCTAGAGGATAGAGTTTAAAGTTGCTAGACAGGATATTTAAAGAGGGCTCATTCTGATTACTGTTTGTCTTTTTTGCCATATTTCTCTCTATCCCTCCTCCCTTGTGAACCCTAAACTGTTTATCTAGGGATGTTTGCTCTTAGTGACGACTATACACCTTTCTCCATCTCTGTGCTTTTAGTTTTGTAGTTGCTGCTGCCAAAGCTGTTATTCCTCTGTCACCATCTCCATCTTTGTGTGGCCTCACTAAAATACCACCACTTCCAGGAGGCTTCTTCTTCTTCTTTTTTTTTTTTTTTAAATGAGTTGGGGGTCTCACTCTGTCACCCAGGCTGGAGTGCAGTGGCATGATCATGGTTCACTGCAGCCTCAACCTCCTGGGCCCAGGCAATCCTTCTGCCTCAGCCTCCCAAGTAACTAGCTGGGACTATAGGAGCACGCCACCATGCCCTGCCAATTTTTTTTTTTGTAGAGATGAGGTCTCACCATGTTGCCTAGGTTGGTCTGAAACTCCCTGGCTCAAGAAATCCTCCTGCCTTGGCCTCCCAAAGTTTGGATTACAGGTATAAACCACCATGCCAGGAGCTTTCTTTCATACTCAAATCTGTTGTATTGCAGAAACAATTAGCACCCTGCCCTTTCTCTGTAGGCCCAGCATTTCCAGACATATAGTGGGGCTTCCTGCTGTGAGCAGTGGCCTGAGGACTTTCCTCTGGTACCTGGTAGGCCACAGTGCCAGGAGTTCTCATTCCTCGGGAGTAGCTTTCAAGCAATGAATGAAGCAAGTTGGAAGGTCAACATTGGGTGTCCTTGTAGGGTGTCCTTGCCTCCCCCACCCCCTTTAAGCTAACAAAGGCATCTTCTACACTGTCCCCCAGAGCTCCCCAGTAGGCCTGAGCCCCAGTTGCTCACAGCAGAAATCTGTTCAGTAAGTTCCCCTTTATTATCAGCTTCCTTGTCTAATTCCCTTTCTAGTGTTTTCTCTACTTTTTTATTTTTTTGTAGAGATGAGTTTTCACTATGTTACCCGGTCTGGTCTTAAACTCATGGGCTCAAGCAATCCTTCTGCCTCTCCCTCTCAAAGTGTTGGGATTACAGGTGTGAGCCACAGGGCCCAGACTCTAGTGCTTTTTTTGATTACCTTCCAAATAAACCACTTGTGCACACAGTCTTGTCTCACGGTTGGCTTCTGATGAAACCCAGGGTAAGAATGTGGTCTGTGCTCTCATAGCAGGCTGCTTAGACTTCTGTTAAAACTTCATTTCGCCAGGGAAGTATTCATTTGAGAGAAATCCTCAAGGTTAGAAACAGCCTCTTCCTCAGCATGTTCCTTTCAACACCTAGTACAATCTCTTACTTGAGGTGGATGTTCAACAACTAAAGGTTAAGTGAAAGTGCTTCATTAAAGAGGAAAATCTGCATTACCATACTTAAAAGAAGGACAAAGTTAAACATTTCAAGTATTTACAGTAACTCTGTAGCAGAGCCATGACCACATCATACTTTAGAAGCTCTGCTCTAATGAACAGAACAAATTATCTGGAGCCTTCATTCCATACCTTCCAAGTTAGCTGGTATTGAGTGTCATATTTCCATGGACCTGTCTTGTTTCACCCCTTGGCCTCTAAGCTCACTGAAGACAGGCCTTTGATTTGTGCAGCTTTATAATACCAGCCCCTCATCTGGTGTCTTGTACACCAAATATACTGAACACCAAAAATATTTTTTTTTAATAAAGCCAAGAATTACAAAGCACCTAAGAATGCTTTAAGACGGTTTCTTTTTTAAAAAATAGTTGATTTTTCTAAAATCATCTTTAGACTACTCATTTTTATGCTCACTATACAGATAACCCAGCAAAGTTCTATCATATTGCTTATGGGTTTTTACTGTACTTGTGGAATTACTTGAACAATTATTGAAATGAGGATTTTGTAGGGAGAGTGTGTAATGCAAATTAGCAGTCTTTGAATATCCTAATTGTGTAGTCTTCATCTTTGAATTTTTTTTTTCTATTACCTCTCCTGCAGCATTTATTCACATTTAGCTCTCTCTCTCTTCACCCCAAAGTGGCACAGATCTTGGTAACTTTTCCTGCAGCCAGAAAATCTAATTCATTGTTACAGACACGGCTGTGTATGTTCCCTATGCTGCTGTAGACATAACCCTTTAAAAGTTAGCTTAAAGGAAACAAAATAACAAAAACAACTGAAGGAAAAATCAGTGTTGTCTGGCCTTGACCCATTCACATCATTCTTACAAAGCAACTCTTTCTGTATTTGGTATTTCAGCTTTACTTAAATCATCAGCAAGTCCTAGTAGGTCAGAATTTCACTTGGACACTGGTTAGTCTGTACTCACAAGTAGAGACCTGTACTCACAAGTACTTGCCTGCATGCTCCAAATATGGGCATGATTTTACAGTAGAGATAAAAGTTAACCAAACACTTTTGAATAGACTGTACATATGGATATGGCCGGAAAGCTTGTGCATGTGCTTGTGGTTCAGATGCGGTTACTCTACTAAAAGAAATACTTATACAACGCGAATGGATGTAAAGAAAAGCATTTTGCAGGAAACTATACTCAGGATTACAGCTCTGGCATTTTTTTAAATGTAAAATACATTTTATAATAAATAAATTTGAACCCCGCAGTATTTTATTATTAAAGAACAATAGAACACATGGTTGGTTGGGAAGTGGCAGTTGCTTTGAATTATGTTCTCTTTTGGAAAATATCTGACAAATACTGCAACTGAGTAATAGGGTGTCCAGACAGAAGAAGTTTGCCAACAGGGAGAGCTCCTTGTTCAATACCTATTATGAAGTTTTTAGGCCGGGTGGGGTGGCTCATGCCTATAATCCTAGCACTTTGGGAGGTCGAGGTAAGAGGATTGCCTGAGCCCACGGGTTCGAGAACAGCCTGGGCAATTTGGCAGGACCTCATCTCTACAATAAATAAAAAATTAGCTGGGTATGGTGGCATGTGCCTATAGTTCCAGTTACTTGGAAGGCTGAGGCGGAAGGATCACCTGAGTCCAGCAGGTCGACACTGCAGCAGCTGTGAGTGTGCCACTGCACTCCAACCTGGGTGACAGAGTGAGTCTCCAACTCAAAAAAAAAAAAAAGAAAAGAATTTTTTTTAACAGAGTGGAGCATTAAGCCAAGTGGGATGTGGAGGGCAGGGGGAGCAACTGCCTGGCTTCCACAGGCCCTACACCCATAAAACTGGTCCTGGTTACCTGGCATTGACTGAGATCCTTTTCCACAGGATTTTGTTCCTAGTGGTTCTTGATTAAATGACGTGTTCATAGATATGTATGAGAAATCTAGTGTATAATTGAGCCTATAGAAGGGCTACGTAAACATGATTTTGTGGTTTCTTGCTATACTAGAGTACCTATCCACGCCACAGTGGGAAACATCACAGATATTTTGGGAGGGAGGGTCGGTTCTTAATAAAACTTCAAAAAGTGATGCTAGAGGCATATCCTTGCACTCCTTCTCCCTTGATTGTCAGCTGTTAGAAGCCAAGACTCCATCTTGGGATACTGAGTATTTGTGCAGTCATCTATCCCCACGGGGTTCAGGATTGAGAAGGAAGTAGCAAATGAACCCACATGATTATATCACTATGGTCTTTCCCACACATCCCTTCCTGATCTCTGTCACTCCCTGAAGCTGAATCTGCGCATTCCTTTTATGTCAGGTCTGAACTTCCCTCCTCGGGGGCCACTGTCCTCCTCCCTAAACCAGTCCTCCAGGCAACAGGGAAGAGAAGGGACCTGCATGAGCTTGAGAACTTGGGCTTCACTCCGCCGCCCAAAACTCCACACTCCTTATCTTGGAGGCCCAGCTGTATCCTTGAGTTGATCCTTGACTTGGAATGACTTTATTTTCCCTGGGAATAGAGTGAGGGGACAGAAACACTTCCATTCTCTCTTGAAATAGAATAAAGGTGTGGGGGCAGGAGACCCAACTCTGGCCTAAATGCAGTTTTGCATTGCTGAGACAGGTGAGTTTCACAGATCTACTAAGCCACAGAGATATGTAATTTGAGAACAGTACATATTAGTAATTATGAAAAATTCCAAGAGTGGTTCTTAATCAGTATCTCCAAATGTGATTAGAATTATTTGCTTGCAGACATCATATTTCTTCCAAGTCCAAAAAACATATGTGCTGTGTGAATTAATTTTATTGTAATTTTTCTAATTAGTCTTTAAAAAGCCTTTGCTATTTTGCTTATTGGTGAGCTCCTATGACAAGCCAGGGCATTCGACTGAATTTTAAATCAAGTTATTACACTGAGCAAAGCAAACTTGTAAACACAATTGTGATTTTTGTTATCAAAAGCAGTTATTTTTTAAAAGTTAAGGAAAAGACATTCTTTGGGCAACTTAAATTGTAATGTCTACTAGATGGGAACAATTCTCTTATTTATTTTAGAAGAAAAATGCCAGGGCTTTTTGGGAAATGTTTTAAATAGGAAATTTAATAAGGAAATGGTATTACTTCTACTATTAATATTGTAAATATATTTAAGTATTATTTTAGTTTTTAGAATTAATGACCTATTAAGGCAAAATTGGTTTTTAATAAGCTAGAATTGAGTAATAGGTTTTTCCATTGAGTTAGGTTTTCATAGAGCCAAAGTTATTATTTAGTTGATAATTTTGACTTGGAAATTGGTAAAACATTGAGTATACATTAGCGATTCTAAAGGGGCCATTTATCAGAACTACCTGTTTTTTAGGTATGAATCTACACCAGATACAGTTTTCAATCAGTTATTAGTAGAATAATAATACTGGTCTACATCACAGGAATTGTGCATTTTATTTAATATATTTAAACTCCAATTTTAAAAAATAGCTTCATTGAACTATAATTAACATACTACAAGTTGGGCATATTTAAAATGTGCAATCTGATACATTATGACAAGCTTTGACACCCTTGAAGGCATTGCCATCATCAAGGTAGTGACATGGCCCTCAAAGGTTTCCTTTGGGCTGGATGCAGTGGCTCACACCCAGTAATCCCAGCACTTTGGAAGGTTGAGGCTGGAGGATTAATAGAGCCCAGGAGTTTGAGACCAGCCTAGGTGGCATAGTGAGAAGTTGTCTCTACAAAAAAATTAACCAAGCCAGGCACGGTGGTTCACGCCTATAATCCTAACACTTTGGGAGGCCAAGGTGAGAGGACTGCCTGAGCCCACGGGTTCAAGACTAGCCTGGGCAACTTGTTGAGACCTCATCTCTACAATGAATCAAAAACTTAGCAGGGCATGGTGGCGTATGCCTGTAGTTACAGCTGTTTAGAAGGCTGAGATGGAAGGATCACCTAAGCCTAACAGGTCAAGACTGTGGTGGCCGTGAGCATGCCACTGCACTCCAGCCTGGGTGACAGAGGGAGACTCGGACTCAAAAAAATTAAAAAATAAATTAACCAGGCATGGTTGCAAAGGCCTGCTAATTCCAGCTACTTGGGAGGCTGACACAGAAGGATGTCTGAGCCCAGGAGGTCAAGGTTGCAGTGAGCCATGAACAAGCCACTGCACTCCAGCCTGGGCCTCAGAGTGAGACCCCGCCTCAAAGAGAAAAAAAAAAAGTTTCCTTTATCCTGGTTGTAATCCCTTCCCTCTTCCTTTCTACCTCTTCTCAAGGTCCTCTTCTCACCACCCCTAGGCAACCACTGATCTGCTTTCTGTTACTATTGACTAGTTAACATTTTCCAACCTTTTTTGATCTGTCCTCTTTTGCTCACCATAATTATTTTGAGATTCCTTCCTGTTGCTGCCTGTTGTTTTCAATAGTTTGGTTTGTCTTTATTGCTGAATAGCATTCCATTATATAGATACACCACATTCTGTTGATCCATTCATCATCAAATGTTTTGTATTTCTTCATTCTTCTCTTCTTGTTTTCTTCCCTTTTTAATTTTTTCTTTTGAAGATGTGGGGAACAATTCAGAGTTAGGTATACAAATATTCATTTTGCAGGTACCCTTACTGATGAGGTGTGCTCCCCTCCCCTGGCAGTTTCCCACTACTGCCAATCCC
>NW_007232072.1:666462-670262 GCF_000164805.1 Carlito syrichta
CAGTTTCCAACTACTCTTCTCTTCTTTAAACTCAACTCCATCGTTACTTCAATCAGACCTCCAAGGGAGGCTTTGTGGGTATCTCAGGAATTTTGTTGTCAGCACATCTAGATCCAAATCTCACCCATATCTTTTGTGACTGTGTGAAGTGACCTTTGTGAGTTTCTTCTGCAGTTTCCTTATCTGAAAAATGAGCATAGTAGTACATACCTCTTAGGATTGTTGTAAAGCATGTAGGACAAAACTTGACACTCAGTAAGTACTATGTGGTTGGTAGTTATTATTATTACCATTATTAATTCCATATGACATGTTTGGTAACACTTATAACCCACAATAAACCCTCAACAAATGTTAGCTATTATTGTTAATTTTATTAAAATGACTCCAACACATAACAACTCATTTCTTTCCTTTCTTTGTCCCTCTTATGTTTTCAGTCTCTTCTCTATCCTTGTTACTAGTTGTCTTAGTGTCACCTGACTGGGCAGTGGTCCCAAAGTGTGATCACAGGACCAGCAACATTAGCATTGACCTGGGAACTTGTCAGAAATGCAAATTCTCAGGCCCCACCCCAGACCTACTGAGTCAGCAACTCTGGGGGTGGGGCCTGTGATCTGTGTTTTAACAAGCCTTCCAGGTGATTCTGATACAGCTCAAGTTTAAGAACTTGTTCAGTCGGGTAATCACCAGGCTAGGGCAAGGAGTTAACGCAGGCTCAGTTCACATCAACTTTTTTTGTTAGGAAAAGCGCACTGTTGACTAATTGAGCTTAATATCAACTAAAACCCCTAAGTCTTTTTCACACATGTTGCTACTAATCCCCATATTCCCCATCTAGCACTTGTACAGGATTCTTTTTGGACTGAAGTATACGTCTTTACATTTATCCCTATTAAACTTAATCTTGTTAGATTCGGCCCATCGCTTCAGTCATGTTTGGGGAAATTTTAGTTCAACTGGAATGAACCATGACAAAAAAGCAAGGCCTAGAGACCAAGGAGGAATGTTACAAGGACAACATCCTTTTACATACTGGCCGAATACTGGCCTATGAGACGCTGGCTTTGGTGGGCTTCTAATTAAACACTTGAGACCCTGGGGGATGTGGTAATTTGATTTCAGTTTAATTCAACTAACATTTATTGGGTGCCTACCAAGTTCCTGGCCATGTCAAGGTACCAGAGAGGTGCTAAACAGTCCACTCTTTAATTTCAGACATAAGTGGAGATGAAGGGATTTTTGTTTTCTGTTTTAGCAGGCGCACGAAGCCCAACATATCAATATTCACAAATCCCCTGAGGAAGAGAACTAATATTTTTTGAGGGCCAGATCCTTTGCCATATGCTTTGCTTACACTTTCATATTTAATTTTCAAGCCAATCCAATAATACAAGAATGATCACCCCATTTAAAGTTGAGGAAACTTAGAACCAGAAGTTAATGCTTTTCCTCAAGGTCACACAGGTAGTTAGCAGTAGAGCTAGAGGAAATCCCAGTTCTGTATGGGTTTAAAGAACATGCTGTATATAGGCTTTCTCCCTGTGATCAAGGAAATTAAGTTCTTTAAATATCAAAATCACCAGTGCTTAAAGTCCAACCATAGATGATTGATGCTCTTCAGTCGGTTTATAATGGATAAGTTTACAATTCTAGACATTAAAACAGCCATAGATGTCCCAATTCTTTGTATACTAAACAGGATATCTAACTGCTATAAGTCCTAATTTAAAAAACAAAAACCAAAAAAACTCATGTTGTTTTTATTTGTATTTGCCTCTTTTAAAGTGTTAGCCACATATTTTAATCAATCTCTTTTGCAATATTAATGTTGTAACTGCAAGTTGTTACCTGTATCAATCAAATCTTTGAAAAGTAAATTTCTTCCTCTAGGGGGCAAAACTAGTCAATTCTATTCTAGCAGGTAGTATCTACTATATTTTACTGTTATAAAATGTACCTTTTAATGAGGTAGCTTGTAGTGTAATGGAAGCCTAAAGATAAAAAGTTTGGCTCCACTTACTAACTATATTATCCCAGGCAAAAAAAAATTAACCGTTATAAACCTCAGTTTTTAAATCTCTAAAATGGGATGGTAATGTCCTTGGAGTTATGAGAATTAACTGAAAAAGTACCTATGAAGGTGCTCTGTAGACTATTAACGTTTTACAAATATAAGGCGTTACTATTGTTTTTAAACTTATCAGAGTCTGGAGTGGTTGGCTCATGCCTGTAATCCTAGCACTTTGGGAGGCTGAGGTGGGAGAGTCGCTTGAGCCCAGGAGTTCGAGACCAACCTGGGCAATGTTAAAAGACTTCGTCTTGATAAAAAAAAAAAAAAAAAAATTTAGACAACTAGCCGGGCTTGGTGGCATGCGCCTGTAGTCCCAGTTTACTCAGGAAGCTGAGGTGGAAGGATCACCTGAGCCCAGGAGATAGAGGCTACAGTGAATTGTGATCGTGCCACCACACTCTAACCTGGGTGACAGAGCAAGAACTCAACTCAAAAATAAATAAATAAGTAAATAAACATATCTATTTTACAAGTTGCCAAAATGTGAAATATTTCAGACACTTCTGCCCCCTACACATCTACCTAATTGATAGAGCAGAATTTGAAATTTTTGAACTTCTCTGAAACTGCTTCCAGTCTTTCATAGTTTCTTTTTAGCAGTGGAGTTTCCTATAGAATTACTTATGAACAGCGTGATAGAGCAGATCTTAAAATTTTGGATTTGGTTTGTTAACTTGAATTCAAAGATAAATTCTCTTCAGCCAGCACTTATACTGCCAACACCATTAGCATCATCATTATAAAAAAAGACTCCTACTAGGTGCTTATGCTATGGTTATACAAAGTGAGTTAGGGTGATAAGAAGCCTAGTTCTTTAGGGCTTTATAATGTAATGTTTCCGACTTTATATGCATAGGGAAAAATAAAGATTTGCATTTAAATGCCTAGATTGGAGCCCCTGCTCTATCCCTTATTAGTTGTATGATTCTAGGCAAGTGACAACTCTTAAACATCAACTTCCTTGTCTTAAAATTGGGATAACAGTACCTACCTTACACAGATGTGAGAATTAAATGCTGTATTACAGGTAGAGAGCTTAGTACAATAGTGGTAATTAATACACAGCCGATATTAGGTATTATTTGAGCTAAGTTCTCCATACTCCAAGATCATACTCTTAAACCTCTCCCTCTGGTCCTTGCAAAAAATGAGCTTCCTCTGATCATACTGAATGATATGTGTGGCCTGGACATCACTATCAGTCACCTGCTTTGCTTCATTAACCCCCTGGGATCACAGAGTCTTAGAGCAGGAACCCCAGACTTTGAAAGTCATTTAGACCAATGATCTTATTTTGCAAACAAGGGAACTGAGATCCACAGAAGTTAAGTGTCCTACCCAAAGATAGAGAGCCAGTGAGTGACAAAGCTGGACTGAAACCCAGGATCCACACTCAAAGGATGTCACTCCCCCTCCTCCGACAGCATGGTCATTTTAATCTCTTCTTATACTTGCTTTGCCAATAGGACCGTGCTGATCTGGCCTGCTGCCAATTTAGGCTGTCCAGTTCCAGCTAAGTCTTCATGGTTAATCTTGTTATTCATCTCCTCTTTTTCTCCTAGTATGTAAGTTTCACAATTTATTTAGTAGAGGGGAAAAAAAAAAACCACCCAAACTCTGCCTTTATTTCTTTTCTTTTTTTTTTTTTTTTTTTTTTTTTAGTTGGAGTCTTACTCAGTCGCCCAGACTGGAATGCAGTGGCTGCTCCCGGCCACCACAGCCTCGA
>NW_007232072.1:670316-694714 GCF_000164805.1 Carlito syrichta
TCCACTCACCTCAGCCTCCCAAAGGCGCGGGATTACAGGCTTAGCCACCGAGCCCGGCTTGACTTTTCTTTTGTGACCTGTTCCTCAATCCTCCAGTTCTAATTCAACTCTCTCATTCAACCATCATTTAATGAATGTCCACTATATTTTAAGTTCCTCACTAGGTACTTGGGCCACAAAGATGAAAAAGATATAATCTTTGCTCTTCTTTTTCATCTTTGTGGCCCAAGTACCTAGTTAAATTAGTTAAATAACAGGTTAAGAAGAGAGACATGCCGGGCTTAGTGGCTCAGCCTGTAATCCTGCGCCTAGAGAGGCTGAGGTGAGTGGATTGCCTGAGCCTGCGGGTTCGAGACCCTCCTGGGCAACTTGGTGAGACCTCATCTCTGCAATAAATCACACACACACAAAAAATCAGCCGGGTGTGGTAGCGTATGCCTGTAGTTCCAGCTACTTGGAAGGCTGAGGCGGAAGGATCCCTGGAGCCCAGCAGGTCAAGGCTGCGGTGGCCGGGAGCGCGCCGCTGCACCCCAGTCTAGGCGACAGAGTCCAACTCAAAAAAAAGAAGGGAGACAGCTCCTAAGATGATCCCTACAGAACCATGCCTCCAGGTATTCATGCCTTTGAGTAATCTCAGGCCTGTGATGTGGGTTAACAACAATGTAACTGACACCATGTCAGTTCAGGGCCTGACCTTTAAGAGGACTGGCAACTTCCAATTCCTTTCTTTTGGAATGCTTTTCTTTGGGAGCCTGGCTGTTATCTGAGATGTTGTGCTACTTTGGTAGAGGGACTAGGTGGAAACACCAAGTAGAGGGAACTTGTGAAGAGAAAATAACCCAGCTTTCCCAACATCCCAGCTTGAGCCCAGTCCTCCAGCCTGCTGTTAGGAGTTCCAGGCGAGTTGAGCCCTGACTGTGACTCCAGATGACATCACATGGAATGGAAGAGCCACACAGTGGATCCCAGTCAACTCACAGAATGTGGATAACTTAGTGATTACTTGTCATTTTGTTTTGGTATAGTTTGTTACCTAGAAATGGATAACTGAAACAGATGAGTAGCAAATAATGATGATGCCATGTGGTAAGTGCTATTATTGAGGTATGTACAAACTGAAGGGGTAGCATTGAAAAAACATTGACTATACAGTGTCTTGCTAGGGACTAGGTATACACCAGGATTCACAGAGGGACTGGCATTGTGAACTGGATCTTGAGGAATGAGTGAAATGTTGACAGGCAGAGAAAGTAGCATATATAAAGAAGCCTAAAGGAACGTGTTAGCGATACATATTAGTATATAGTTCAGTGTGAGTTGGGGGATAAGGTACCATGAAGGTATATTAGAACCAATTTATAAAGCCCTTTTTTTTTTTGGTCAGGCTAATGTTATCCTGCAAGCAATGGAAAACCAATGATGGCTCTTAGGCACCGCTGTGAAATGAGCAGTTATCACTTATCTGTTATCTCAGGCTTCCTTCTCCTTGGTCATTTAACACTGCTGATCACTTCCTCTTTCCCCTTTCTCTTCCTCTTCCCTGACTCTGTCCAGGTTTTCCTCTTGCCTATCTAATAGATGTCTCCTTTTTGGCTTCCTTGGCTCTAGTTGTTTTTCTGCTGGTATTTTCCAAGTTTCTTTGGTTTTCTAGTTGTCTTTCCCAGTATTCTCTTTTGGCTGCAAGTAAGACTTCTTGGCAGAAGATTTCAAATCTCTGTCTTTAGACTGGCCTTATTTATTGTTAGTTTTTTTATTTTAAATATTTTTTATCTTCTTTATAATAATAAAATTAAGTATTTTTTATTATAAATATTTATATATATATATATTTTTTAAATAGAGTTAGGGTCTCACTATGTTGTCCAGGCTGGTTTCAAACTCCTGGGCTCAATCTTCCTGCTTCAGCCTCCCAAAGTGCTGGGATTACAGGTGTGAACCACTGTGGAAACTGACCTTATTTTTTAAATACCACATTATCTTAGACAAGTCTAAAATCCAATTCAGTCCTTTTCCCTTCTCACCTCTAGAAAATCCAGCCCTTTTACTTCATTTCCCCATGTCTGTAATCTCTATTACCCAGGTTTACAACCTCTGAATCATGTCTTCAATTCCCAACTTTCTCACATACCTAGTATATCAGTCAAGTTAATTATTCCTCCTTTACACGGTCTTTCGCATTTTTTTCATTGTTTTCTTCTTTATAATTTCCTTAAAATCTGTATTGATCTTGCCAATCTCCTGCTGAAATAAATTTTTTCAAGGTCATTGACTCTGTAGCTGAAAAAACTATCTTATTTTTTTTTTTTTTTAACACTCCACTTCTTAAACTCATTGCTTCATAGTATAGAAGTTAAAAGGGCCTTGATGTCAAGTTGAATGTAGGACCCCAACCCTATCTTGTATGTTTTGTGTATGACACTCTTTTTTAAATTACCAAATTGGGAAGTAAGTTTAGCTAAAGTAAGAATGAAGTTCTTCGTAGGAAAGAGAGGAGAATCAAGAGGAAACATGTCTGTTTTTTCTTAGAGGATTAGAGGAAGCTAACCAAGGAATAGAAGATGGATTCCTCGGTGCTGAGTATCATGGCTAGAAAGAATCATCTGGGAAGGCTACTAAAAGCATGTACTCAGGCCTGCTGTTTATAGCAGTGGGTCTCA
The DNA here is from genome assembly GCF_000164805.1 of Carlito syrichta. Taxonomy (NCBI): domain Eukaryota; kingdom Metazoa; phylum Chordata; class Mammalia; order Primates; family Tarsiidae; genus Carlito; species Carlito syrichta. The sequence goes on from NW_007232072.1 coordinate 672,974, forward strand.
ACTTGGTTACGCATTGGATCACCTGGGGAGCTTTGGAAAAATACTGATGTCTGGCTCCCACCACCAGTAAGTCTGATTTCATTGGTCTTGACTGTCCATTAGTTATGTGACTAACCTGTACAAGCAACTAAGTATTAGCTATGTATTAGCTTGCTAGGGCTGCCATAACAAAGTACCAGACCAGGTGTCTTCAGTAACAGAAATCTATTCTCTCACAACTCTGGAGGCTAAAAGTCTGAGATCAAGGTATCAGAAGGGTAACTTTCTTCTGAGTCCTCTCTCGTTGGTTTGTAGATGACTGTCTTCTCCCTGTCTTCACATGATCTTCTCTCTGTGCATGTCTGTGTCCAAATTTCCTCTTCTTATAAGGACACCAATCACATTGGATTAAGGCCCATCCTAATGACCTCATTTAACTTAATTATCTCTTTAAGACCTTATGTTCAAATACAGTGACATTCTGAAGTAATGGGGGTTAGAACTTCAACATATTAACTTGAATGGGGGGGACACAATTCAATCTATAACAATGATTTAACTACATTATTGACATGGTTTATATGTCAGGTTTGTATGTAAATTTTAGCACCCTGAAAACAAAAATACCTAGTTAAGGCCACACATGTATTTTATCATCATGCGAATAATTTTGCTCTGAATGATAATTCCACACACAAGACTCGGTAGGCAAGAAAGACAAGCAATTATGAACTTACTTAATTTTAATTAATTTATTGATAAAACTTATGAAGTTTTTGACTCATAATGCCCACATATGAGTTCAAGCAATAGAGATGCCTGGAGTTAAAATGAAAGAGCATAAAAGGTTTCAAGATATAGTTAAAAGAGAGGAGGATTTGGAGGGTGACCTTGGGTGTATTATTACTTTTCTGAACCTTTGTCCCATCATCTGTAAAAGGGGATGTTAGCTGTGTTATCACTGAAGGTGAATAAGCCAACAAACGTTAAAATTCTTTGCAAATTGTAAAGCACTATTTAGATATTATTCATTATTATTGCAATGGGCCAGGGAAAAATTTGAAGAGAAGGCTTCAGAACTGTATCATTTTCCCCAAAAATAACACATGTTCAGAGAAACTCAGAGTAGAATGCCCTAGATAAAGTCTAGCTGCTTTCTGTTGCTTGACTTTACTAAAATCTCCTCCTCATAGGCAAATATGTTTGTTCTGAATGAGTTACATAGAAGAACCTTTATCACTGACAATTCATATGATTCCTAGTAATGAATTTTGATGTTGATGAACTGCTGTTTACATAGTATATAGGGCCTGTCCTTTTCAAATTAAATACTTACAATATGGATAGGATTTTGGAAATGTTCTCAAAGCAGTCCCAGTTTTTTGGTTAAAAGTTTAGATTCTGAAACTAGAATGAGATAACCAGCCCTTTTCCTGAGGCACTGATATTAATTATGGGCCCTTGGCCAACCCCATTGGCAGCCAGCTGAGATAATGGAGTAGGAGGCCAAAAGTCGAGACCAGGAAGCCTACTAGTACCTTCAGGATGCCTCCCCTCTATCTCTTTTCTTCCCCGTACTACTCATTTGAGGGTACTATTGTACTGTTTTCAACTGAGTCAAAATTGCTACTTACATCTCCGAAAGACATGAAGCATTCCATAGTTATGAAATCAATGTCAGTCACCTGATCACAGATCCTCATTGTCTAATATGTATCCAAATTACTTTTGTAGGCAATAAATATAGTAAGAAGCTTGAATATCCACTGTATCTATGGCATATTAAATAACTACCTTATTTATTTATTTATTTATTTATTTTTTTGAGTCGGAGTCTCACTCTGTCACCCAGACTGGAGTTTAGTGGCCGCTCCCGGCCACCACAGCCTCGACCTGCTGGGCTCCGGCGATCCTTCCGCCTCAGCCTTCCGAGTAGCTGGAGCTACAGGCGCGCGCTACCACACCCCGCTAATTTTTTTTATTTATTGTAGAGATGAGGTCTCGCCAAGTTGCCCAGGTGGGTCTCGAACCCACAGGCACAGGCAATCCACTCACCTCAGCCTCCCAAAGGCGCGGGATTACAGGCTGAGCCACTGAGCCCGGCAATATATACCTTATCTATCTGCTGTCCTTCCTTCTGATCCTACCTACCCATCAACAACAACTCACTGTCTTGTTCATCTTTCTCTCTTGTTTATACCTGTATCCTCAGCACTTACAATAACCCCTGGTACTTGGGGAGTGGCTGACTCAACGGAAAGGATAGTAAGTATTGCTGCTACGGTACATATGGCTCAAGTGAATCATATTAAAGCAAAACAGGGCCTATTGGAAATTATCGCTAAGTTTGCTACTCTACTTCTTATAGTCATCATGTTTGCAAATAGCCCCAGAGCCATAGAGAATAGACACATAGCTGAGCAGTTCCTAGAAGGTGGGAAGGTAATAGTGTGTTGCCTGTTTTTGGTGTTGTATAATTTAATCTTTCTTTTAAGGGTTGAAATGGCAAAGGTAAGGAGCCAGAAATTCAACCCAGGAGACCAGGCCAGACCACAGTTCCTCCATGTCCCAGGCTAGCTAGCTGGGAGATGAGGCACAGTGACACAGAGGTTGAGAGAATGACTTCTTTCACCAATGTCGAGGTGCACTAAATCGCAACTAGCCTAGAAAATAGCTGGGATCCTCTTCAGAATTAAGGACCAATGTAGTTGCCCTTGGTTTTTCAGGAGAGTATGGAAATGAAGTGTCCTTGTGACAGAAGGCGGAGATGTGAGAATGGTGATGGCAGCCAGAGAAGCAATCCTCATGACCTCTGTGGAGCAGAGAAAACAGCTGGACAGCTGATGTTTTCATCAGCTATGTCTTTGCCCAGCTGCACAGATGGGTACTTAAATTATATAATAAATCATAGGCATTCCAATGTACTCATCAAACCCTGTCAGTCACATAGCTTAAAACCTTTAGAATCACAAGATTCTTGAGGATGTTAGTCATAATTGGGATAGTTTGCTTTTCAATATAATATTTTATATATTGTAGAGAAAAAGGAATCTGTTGGATAAGGAGAAGTAAAACATGTGTTAAACTTCTTGCTATACCTCCAATTCTGTCTGTGCTGAGGATCCTGCTTGGCTTCTTAGGGAACAAGCTTCCTCATCTATGAATGATAATTATTGTTCCCCAGCTCCAGTGTCTCTTCCAGGGTAAAACTGAAATTGAATTTTATAAAATAAAGAAGTAGTAGTATTTTTATTTCTTTTGGTAATAAAGAATTTAACCTCATCAGTATTCAAGTGGCCTTGTATCATTCATGATGACTCAATAGCAATATGTCTACAAATTATTCAAGCCCTTTCCATGACTCATGCCATGTATTATGGCAAAGTAAATTTTTCCCTCTCTCCTGAAAAAAAGGCCTGTTTTTCATATAAAAAAATGACAGACATTTGGAAACTTTTAAGAAAGAGATTTTGCTAATAATGTAAATGGCTATTAACATTTTTAAAGTGAATTAACAGCTTGTCACTAAGGTACAACTGAGACTCTAGAAACCAAAGATGTTCATTTGGTGGAACATGGGTACTAGCATGTATGGGATGCTGGAATGGAGGCGAATGTACCCAGGTGAAGGGAAACTGATCTGTGGTCTGTGTAGGTTTGGAACCAGTTTGACATGAATATATGTAAGGAGCTGTCTTGGCCCATTTGTGTTGCTATAACAAAATACTGGGTAATTTATAAAGAACAGAAAGTTATTTATCAAAGCTTTGGAGGCTGAGAAATCTAAGATCAAGGTGACAGTATGTTCCATTGTCTGGTGAGGGTTGCTCTCTGCTTCCAAGATGGCGACTTATTGCTGCATCTTCCAGAGGGGAAGAATGTGGTGTCTCCACAAGGCAGGAGGCAGAGGGCAAACAAGCCGAATGCTGTATGAAACCTCATTTATAAGGGCCTTAGTTCCATTCACGAGACAGATGCCCTCATGGCTTAATTAACTCTTAAAGTCTCCACCTCTTAATTACTATCGCCTTGAACACCTGAATTTTAGGGGAGAATGCATTCAAAACATAGCAGGAGCCTATTGTCATTAAGAATGATCTAAAAGGTCAATATTCCTGATATAAGTCAATGAGCATACTATGAATTCAGTACTGTATTAAATGACTAAGACCCAAAGTCTTGAGTAACCTGGGGTGAGTGAACCATTTCCAGCTTATACTTTCTCTTTGCGTTTCCAGTTCTCACAAGAAGCGATGGTAAACTACTGCTCTACAAGGTCAAAGGCCCTATTTCCTCTGAGGCATGTATTAGTATCAGCCTCCACCCATCTGGTTCTGACGAGCTTTGGGGGACGGGGTGGAGAGGATGCCAGGACCTGGAAACTCCTCAAAGTTGATACCTGTTGGAGGCACCGTGGCCTTGGACATTCAGTGAAAAAGAAAATAAGAGATTTTCAACTAACTATATTAAACTCTGTGGCCCTCTACTCCTTAGGAAAAAAACAAAATTTTTTTTTGACATGTCATTTTTACATTTGGAAAATTTGAAGATGAACGCAGTTGTATAAGTTACTCAGATACATGATTATTCAGAAATGGCAACTTTTATTATTTTGGGAAATTAAACATCGATATACACTTATGTATCACTCATCTGTATAAAATTAGAATGATTTGTCTTGCACATTTGGGTACAAATGTAGGCATATATCTTTAATTAATTAATTAATTAATTGAACAAACTCAATCTGTAAGTGCCCTATTAGCAGAAAGTCCTAAATATTCCCTCTTGAGGCTTCTCACCCGTCTGGCTAATCATCTCTCCTCTCTTCTCGTCAGTTTCCCAAGAATTCTAGGGACATACTTACTCAGTGCAGAAGATGGGTTGATGGGCAGGGCCATTCCTGCTCCTAGTTCTGTGTATAAAGAGATTTGAAATGACTAATCATCTCAGGATTACCATGCTTCTGACTGGTACCTAGTGTCACTGTTGAAGACTGTGCCCAAAGTCTAACAGATGCTTTTCTATTCTGTGTGATGTCCTTGCTGATCTGAATGCCTGTCAGCACCACAGTGGAGTTCTGAACTCAGGCTTTGACATTATAGCTCTTAGTTTGCATCCAGATATTCTGCCATTGTTCACCACAGCAAAACCTTCTTCTGTGTGTCACTACGTCATCATGGCTAGCTTTAGTCACACACTACTGAGACCATTCCACAAGGTTAGCCTGGGATACCAACCTAGACTTGCCCATTCATTAAGGTTATTTCAGGGGTTTTCTTGACAATTTCAGCACCTGGGCCTTGGGCAGGACCACTCTGTCCACCCTTCTAAGTCTTTAACTTTGAGTCTCAAGTAGCAGAGGTCAGTGAATGGATCCCTTTGCCACAGAAAGACTGGAATCCTTTTGCAAATCAGTCCATCTCCTTCTAAGGACAAGTTCTCTATAAAACAATGAAGCAGATTATGCCAAACCCCTTTTTAAAAGTTATTCGTATACCTCCTTTTAAAACCAAGTATACTTAGCTATTTATATAACTAGAAATTTCCTTTCAAATAATTCTCTGAACTGGAATGTTTTTTGCAAGTAATTTATACCCTATACATCTAGACATAAAAGTGAGTGATGTAATTTTTAACTACTTTTCCACCCCCATCCAGGGACATCTCATTGATCATAATAGATACTCTGAAATTTATATACCATCCTAGTAAGTGGTACAGCCTTCATCACATTGCTGAAAGTACAGACATGCTTGATTTCTTACTTCAATGCCAAAAACAAGTTCTATTAAACAAATAGAATAAACCACCAAAATATATGTAAATATGTCATTAAATATCTCAACATGTCATCAAAATAGACTGCCAAAATGCATCTCAATTTTTTAAAAAACTCAATAGTCAGTCCCTAGTCCAAACTACATCATTTTTCACCTGGACAACAGAGATGGCTTCTTCATGGCTCCCTGCTGCCATTCTTGCCAAACCCCAGCAGGTTTCCTTGCCACAGCAAGAGATACAAACATAAATCAGATCATGTCTCTCATCAACTAAAAAAATCATCAAAGGCTTTTCCTGGTTTTTGTTTCTCGGAAACGAAAAGCCCTTTGCCAACTCTGGGCATTTGCACTTATTCCTAGTCTTGATTGTGCTGCTCTCCCAATTCTTCACACAGCAGTTCGTTCTCAGTCTTTTTATTTTGTTTTATTTTTTTTAGAGCCAGGGTCTTGCTCAGTGGCGCCATCATGGCTCACTGCAGCCTTGAACTGCTGGTCTCAAGCCATCCTCTCACCTCAGCCTCCTGAATAGCTGGCACTACAGGCACGTACCATCATGCCCGGCTACTTTAAAAAATTTTTTGTATAGACAAGGCCTCGCTGTGTTGCCCAAACTGGTCTCAAACTCTTGGCCTCAAGTGATCCTACTGCCTTGGCCTCCTAAAGTGCTGGAATTACGGGCATGAGCCACCGTACTGGATCTATTTTCAACCTGTTCTCATATTGTTGTTGTGGAGAGGACTTCCCTGACTTTATTTCCAAGGTTGCCACCTGCAGTTTCTCTCTTATCATCTTCTTAATTTCTTTCATGGGGTTGTCATTTTTGTGAGGTTTCAATGAAGAGTAAAGGTAAGTGCAATTCAGTCTGAAGTATTTACCTGGCCATGGTAGTCATACTGTTTTTGGAACAAAAGTTATCATCATGTTCTATACAGTTTTAAAACCTGCTTTTTATGATATTAAACCATAAACATTTCTTAGATTATTAAACATTCATTTAGAACATGATTTTTAATACTTTATTATACTGATGTGTCATATTTAGGTAACAGATCTCTATTGTTAAAGATAAAGTTTGCTATTAGTCTTTTTACAAAAGAGTTGGGGAGGACCAAGATAATTATTAAAGCCTTCAGAAAAATGGAGACAGACTTTGGAAATTAAGATTATAATCTGAAAGGAGAAATGTATTCACAAAATCACAGTGAACTAGAATTTGGGTTGCTTTTAAAGCACAAAAGAATTACATTTAGAACAAATCAAAGTCACTTCGTATTATTATTGAGCACATTACATGGTGGATTTTGATAGAAGAGCAGATTTAGTAGTTAAAGAAATGGGTTGGGTTTTGGAGATGTTGAATTTGAGATATTTATAGACCGTCCAAGGGAGCTATCGAGTAAGCAGGTGGATTTAATGGTATGAGGCTTAGGAGGAAGTTCTGGTTTTGAGTAAAAGATTGGGGAGACATAAACATATATTGACTAGTAATTGAGACCAATGGAACCAAATGCAAAAATCCAGAGAGAATACGTAGAATGAGAAGAGACCAATGGACAGAATAATGAAGAACAGAGACATTTGCAGGACGGACAGAGGATGATCGCATCTAAAGGAGGTGGAAAACGAGAGGCCAGAGGTTTAAGAGCAAAGCCAGGAGAGAGTATGCTCTGGGATTCTCCAGCACTGATTAGTCTAACCTTGCTTGACTGGTTATATGACTGGTTACCTTTTCTCCTCTTGATTCCTTGTTTATATCTCCCCAAATGGTGCTCACACAGAGAATAATTTTTCCAGTCAAAGCATCGTCTTCTTCAATAGAAGATATACATGCTATTGTATTCCCCAGGCAGGATATCCAAGAAGTTCTTTGAGCTCACTGAATTATTAGGTGGAGATCTCTAGGGTGTGATTTGAAGCATTCGGGGAAAGCTGCTTTTGTGTCCCGAATTAGCTCTCCTGCTGACCTGTAGCAAGGGCTGACCTGTAGCAATGGCTGACATCATGGGCACTCAGGAAACCCTTGTGAGCGAATGGATCCATGAATACTGAATGACTGAGTATCCTATTAAAATGCAAATATTCTGAGAGGGATGACAAATAAATTGTCAACCCCTATTTAACAACTTGGTAGGCTGGGGATGTGTTATCGAAACTCTCTTCATTGTGGACAGTCTCTGTGCAATTGACTCACAAGGCCAATTATTGTGGTAGGTTTACTGGCCCAGAGTGGGGACTTATCTGGGAAGGGTGCACATTAGGTCAGTTTTGCAAATATCTATATAAACCCTCTAAAGCTGTCTCCTAGGCTACCATTACAAATTACCACAAACAGGTTGGCTTAGATGAACAGAAATTTATTTTCTCACAATTATGGAGACTGGCAGTCTGAAATCAAGGTATCAGCAGGGCCAAGCTTTCATTGAAGGCTCTAAGGAAGGATACTTCTGTTCCTCTTCCTAATTTTGATGTTGCCAGGAATTCTGGTGTTGCTTGTCTTGTAAATGCAGTTCTCCAAATTCAGCTCTGATTCTTCCTTCGGTCTCTATTTTCTCTTTCTATAAGGACACACCCTGATTTAGTATGACCTCATTTTAACTTAACTAATTACATGCAAATACCCTATTTTCAAATAAGATAGCATTCTGAGGTTCTGGGTGGACATAAATTTCTAGGGTACACTATTCAACCCAGAAAACTATTTATTATAGCTAGATGATGGCTAGACATTCAGTTAACCTCTAGGAAAAATCTGGTGGTGGAGACAAGTAATCATCATATGTAATCGTCATATGATATGGGGCATTAACACTGGGGTGTGTGTTTGTGGGGGGTGTCCCCACTGGGTAGCATAAAGACACTTGGCACTTACTGAATATTAGAGATAACCTAGGAAAGATAAGTAGGAAAGAGAGTGAAAAAGACATTAATTTATCCCCCTCCAATATTGTTGCATATTATGGGCCAGACTTTGGGTGAAAAGCTAGAAAAAAGTGGTAAATGAAAAAGGTATCACTCATGTCCCCAGGGAACATAGAGTCTAGTAGAAAAAGATATACAATAAAGGTAGGTTGGGTGTGGTGGCTTGTGCCTGTAATTCTAGCATTTTGGGAGGCCAAGGCAGGAGGATTGCTTGAACCAAGGAGCCTGAGACCAGCCTAAGCAGCAAAGCAAGACTTTGTCTCTACAAAAAATAAAAAAATTAGCCAGGTGTGGTGGTGCTCACCTGTAGGCCCAGCTACTAGGAAGGCTGAAGTGGAAGGATTGGCTGAGCCCAGAAGTTTAAGGCTGCAGTGAGCCATGATTGTGCCAAGATATACAATAAAGAGGTATAGAAGAAATATGCACTTGAAATTTAAAAACTGAGAATGTGTTATCAGATTTACAGGGTAGTTTGTGAATGAGAATAACAGAGAGGAACCTACTGAGATGCAGTGGTCAGGAAGAAACATTTAGGCTGTGATTTGAAGGATGAGAAGGATTCAATATGAGAAGACTCCAGACAGTTGATTTGCTTCCTTCATCAGTTTGTCAGCGCTACTGCTGAGCAGAGACCCCAAAACTCAGCAATTAGAATGAGAGTCTTCGCCAGGCACAGTGGTTCAAGCCTGTAATCCCAGCACTTTGGGAGACCGAGGCAAGAGGACTGCCTAAGCTCAGGGGTTCGAGACTAGCCTGAGCAATATGGCAAGACCTAGTCTCTACAATAAATAAAAAAATCAGCCAGGTATGGTGGCACATGCCTGTGATTCCAGCTACTTGGAAGGCTGAGGCGGAAGGATCACCTGAGCCCAGCAGTTGGAGGCTGCAGTGACCGTGAGCATGCCACTACACTCTAGTCTGGGTGACAGAGTGAGACTCTGACTAAAAAAAAAAAAAAAAAAAATTGAATGAAGGTCTTCATAGCATGTCCCATACCTTAACTCTAGATAGAGGCCGACATTTTTTTCCTCATTTTTGCTACCCTCACCACACACAGACACACATGGACACACACCATTTTTGTTCTGAGTCACTTGAGAGTTACAGATAGTTTGATATTTTAGAGCTACAAATTTCAGCCTAAGAGACATTTTCTATATAACTACAGCACAATTATTATACTTGGACAATTTAACATTAATACAATATTATCTCGTTACAATCCATAATTTAAGTTTCCCAAATTGGTCAGGCACAGTAGCTCATGCCTGTGATCTCAACACTTTAGGAGTCCAGGTGGGGGAGGATTGCTTGAGTCCAGGAATGTGAGACCAGCCTGGACATCATAGCGAGACCTCATTTCTATGAAAAATCCAAACATTGTGCATGTCTGCAATCCTAGCTATTTGGAAGGTGGAGGCAGGAGGATCTCCTGAGCCCAGGAGGTTGAGGCTGCAGTGAGCTGTAATCATGCCACTGCACTCCAGCTGGGTGACAGAGTGAGCCCCCTAATATAAGCAAACAAACAAGCAAGCAAACAAATAAATTTCCCAAATTGTCTCACTAGTGGTTTTCATAGATGTTTTATTTTTTCTAATCCAGAATCCAAACAAGAATCATGCCTTTTTAGTGTCCTTTAATCTATAACAGTTTTCCAAACATTTTTATTTTTTATGACATTGACATTTTAAAATAATCCAAGTCACTGTTTTATAGAATATCCAATAGAGACCCAAACATAGACTGGATGTGTAAATTATATTTTGTCAAACTGCTCGTTTGGAAATTTGCAGCTAACTAAAATTTCTAGCAACTTCTACTGTTGCACTTCAAAATATCCCACATCAGTTTCATGAGGGTGTGAATGATATTATGTTAAGGAGTACTTGGAACTGCATTACAAAAAAGTAAAAACAGGTTTCTTTGCTGCAGGACTTCTTAAGGGTCTTTTTACATGAATAGACATGAATATTTAAAAGGGTTATAAAATACATGGTTTCCCAAGCTTAGTTGATCACAGAACACTTTATTTCAGGATCCTATTAGTTATCTATTGTTGAATTACAAATTACCCAAAACGTATGGACTTAAAACAACAAATCGTGTTGTCATCTTACATGGTTTCTGAGAATAAGGAATCTGGAGGTGGCTTAGCTAGGTGGTTCTGGGTCAGAGTCTCCCCTCAGATTGTAATCAAGATGTCAGCTAGGGCTGCAGTCATCTGAAAGCTTGATCGGAGCTGGAAGATCTGCTTTCAAGATGGTTCAGTCATGTGGCTGTTAGTAGGTGGCCCCTAGTTCCTCACCATGTAGACTTCTCGACAGGATTGCTTGAATATCCTCATGATATGGTGCGGAAGTTTGCTCTCCCCCAGAATGAATGATCTAGAAGAGAGTGAAGAGAAAGTTGTAATGCCTTGTATGATCTACTCACCACCTCATCTACCATGAGCCACTAAATCCACCCCACATTCAAGAGAAGAACTAGTTTCCATCTTTCCTCTCCTTTTGGGGACTCCAACTTTTGAATACAGTAATGTCGAAGAATTTATGGGCATATTTTAAAACCATTATAAAGACCATGTTGAGGGTCCAGAATTCTTCATAACACACTTTAGAAAATATTAGTTAAAATGCTGAAAGAGCTCAGGATGAGAAATTAGAAGGTCTAAGATCAGACTCATTAGTTGCGTCACCTTGACCTTGTCTCTTAACCTTTTGAGCTTGAATTTTTACACAAGTAAAATGAAAGTGATAATGCTGTCTTTCTGTGCAATATCTTAGGGATGTTACCATAAGCTGAACAAATGTATATACAAATGTATCTAACAGTTATAATATACTGCATAGATAATCATACTTACTAAAGTGATTGGCCAGCATATGACCCATCAAATAAGTGAACACTAGATGTCCGGCTTTTCATATAAAAAAATCTCCCCTTCCTTTCCTCCAGGAGAATGTCACATACATAGACATTCTTAAAAATGCTTTTGATGAGCCTTATAATAACTCCATAGGAATTTTAACCTGACATTTGTCATCTTATGCAATTGCTTCTTTGCTTGATATACAGAACTTTATCTCTGCAGGGTATGGAGTTACCTGGTAAGTGAATAGTAGTAGTTGTTATTTTAAAAGAACTGAATGTACTTCTATAATTCCCCTAAACCATAAGAAGGCTAATTTTCTCCTGTGTCTCATAAGCTGGCTCCAAGGCGGTGTCTAAAGAGCAGTTCGGAAAAATGTTTTAAGTAATGGCAGTCTCATCAGGATAAAGACAGAGTCTCCCCTGGTGACCACATGGCAGGACAAAGCAGGTTTGGATACACAAGTCTTGATGGGATATGCTTGCCCAAGATTAGTCTCCTTACTTTAGAGACATATCTTGTTTCAAAACGAACCACATAGACCAGACATAAAGAAAATGTTACTGCCAGCCAACTGCAGTTTTTAAATCCAGAGAGCTTAGAATACTTATAGGCATAATCTTGTTAATCTTCATAATACTGTGAGGTAAGTCAAAGTATCATCACTCAGAGGAAAGTGTGACAAAACTTTGGTTTATTCTGAGTCTCTCTGTGTTTTTCTAATACCATCCTCTGTGCAACTATTATTTGCATATTGAATATGGTTCAGTTTTAATATATTTTTAATAAAAAGAATATATGTGTTAAGGCTGCATTGGGACTAGGGTCCTTAGTCTAGAGAGATTTATCGGTCAATGCATTAATTAAGGCATCAAGTTTACACTCTGTGTCAATGTAATTGTTTATTGCCTAACTAAACCCTCCTTAATTCATTATAGTCATTAGTGCCTGTTAGCAAGAGGAATGTGTTTGAATTTTACAATGGTATGTGGTTAACAGCTTTCTGTCTCTGAGCTGGGACCTGCCTCACTTGATCTTCTCACCTTACACTTAACACAGGACTGGGCCTTCCTTAAATGATTATTCTTCCTCGTGGAATTATAAATAGTCATAGGTCCTTCTATTTTGCGTCTCAGCTCACAAAACTCTAAAATGAAAGGATAAGATTAAGTGATCTCTAAATGATCTTGTACATCTAAAATTCTGAGTTAATGATTATCTGCCTTGATACAAAGTTAAGACAACAATGATAGAAATAAGTACCTCAAATTAGACCATCTGAGACTATTAGAGTTATTTGCATGTTTTCATAACTACCTAAAATCAGGTTGAGGGTCAATGCCTTTAATCTAATTAGTGTACAGAACTGCTGCCACAGAAATTTGGTTCAGGCTTACAGAATGTGACTTGCAGGAAAGTGAAAGTCCCTGGCTTTTGGAAAGGGATCAGGGAAAGGGAAGGGATAGGGGAGAGGGAGAAGAGACTTTTGCCATAAGGTTCAGCAACAGATGTTTGGGACAGCAGGATGTGGCCAGGAATCCAGGAATCTAGACATCGTCGAGGAAATAGGCTATTAAAGAAGAATTGCTAAGCAGATCCAAGTTTTGTAGGGCTGAAGGCTTATTCTTAAAGACCCTCTTTAAGAAAAAGAATACAAAATTTGGCATGAAAACGCATATTTATTCACAAATGAATTCAGTTAGAAGTGAATATGTATTTTGAATGCTCATAGTGTCTTCAACTGCATCCATTACAGGGAAAGTGCCAGGGAGATTTGGAAAGAGATTGATCTTAGCCAATCCCAACTGAAATATCTTACTCTTGCAAATGTTACCCAAAAAAACCTATGGCCATATCAACATGTTGCTAACTATTAGTCAGGGTCTTTGGAAGGGGTCTGTGAATGCGAGGGACCCAGAGTCTGAGTTCCATTAGTTTCACATTACATCCACTATTGTGACCATGTCTAGAACATTCCATAGATAGTTAATTAGAAGTTCATTTAACTTAGGAAAAAAAGTAAGTCCCTTAAGGAAATGAGATAGCTCTAGATAAGCAATCATGAAACATCCACAATATGTTGTCAGTTGAAAAAAAAAAAGGTATGGGCCAGGCTCAGTGGCTCACTACACTTTGGAAGGTGGAGGTGAGAGGATTGCCTGAGCTTGGGAGCTTGAGTCCAGCCTGGACAACTTGGCGAGACCTCATCTTTACAATAAATAATAATAAAAAAAAATTAGTGTGGTGACATACGTCTGTAGTCCCGTCCCAGCTATTCAGGAGGCTGAGGTGGGAGGACTGCACTCCAGCCTGGGCAACAGAGTTAGGGTCCAACTCAAAAAAAAAAAAAAAAAAAAGGCTTGGGATAATATATATAGCATGACCCCATTTCCCATTTATGTAAAAAATGCAAATAACCCAACACTAAAGCAATGTGTGTGTGTGGTATGTGTTGTATGTGTATATATGTGTGTGGTCTACATTGGATACATATCAAATTCTTAAAAGTGGCTGTATTTGGAGAGTGGGTGAGATGAGGGGGTGCTATTTGAATTTTGCTCAACAAATAAAATATTCACGTCTTACACGCATATCCCTCTGTAATTTCCATTTCCAGCATCCCATTTTCATCCCATTAACCATCTTTCCAGTCAATTCCTTTAGAGCTGAACTTCAGCTATTTTGAACTCACTAGAATACACAGTCAACACCTCTATCATTTCAGTACCCCTCACTCCCTTCATGTCCCCACTTCTGTCTTCATCCAGCTGAAAATCCGTGGGCCATCATTTATTTGTTTATTTTATTTTGTAGCACTCTGCGGTGTTCACGCAACCATGGCCTGTATCATCAACATTTTGCACACACCTTAACTGCCCTGCCGCCTCTTACGTGGTCATACTTACTTGGCAGAACTCCATTCCTGCTTGAATCCAACTCTCCTCCTACTCTGCCCTACAGCTCAGCAACTGAATGTGGCTGGAGAAAAACCACACAACCCATGCTGATGGGTCTCCTTTGAAATTCCTCACCTCACCTCAGGGGCGCTTTTAGTGCTGCCCTGGGAGCCTTCTATATTTTCCCAGTCCATTCACTCTCTCACACTCCTAGGTGGCTGCTTCATACCTTTTCCTCTTTCCTCAAACCTCCATACCTCCTCTGCCATCCTCAGACTCAGCTTTTGACCGTGCTTACCATTTCACTAAGAAATAGTAAGAGACAATGGGGAATGAAAATAACACCAAAAAACCTTGTGCAGGCTCCCACTCCTGTGTCTACCCGCCTATCCAAACCCCGTCCTCTGTCCTCTTTCCTTTTCCTGCAGAAGAACAACCAGCGCTTCCATCTCATGCCAGTCCTCAACCTGTGCACCAACCCCACCGGCTTAACCCTCACCACTTGACATTCAGGGCAGAACGACTCTCAGGCACAGTAGGTACCGTGCCCGGGGCTCAGAATACTCTTAAGTGCCCCTATAAAATCAGGAGGAAAATATGAACGTTTAGGTCAAAAAAAGTTTAAACAAATAATGTCAATATATTAGCTTTTATACAATGCAATCATGAAGCAGGTATATTTCTAATAAAAATATTTGTTGAACAAATTCTTAACATGTGCTTTTAAAATTTTTTTACATCTGTAGAAATGGGGTCTTACTAGATTGCCCAGGCTGCTCTTGAACTCCTGGGCTCAAGCAATCCTCTTTCCTTGGCCACCCAAAGTGCTAGGATTACAGGCATGAGCCACTGCACCTGGCCATGAAATATATATATTTTTAAAATTTTATTTTTTTTGGAGGAAGGCGTTCATGTTGGCAAAAGTGCCGAGGGCTCACATGCCATAATGCAACCCTGATCATGTTGCTGCCTTTTTTCTCTGTCAGCATCAACTTCCTCTTTTCTTTCAGGTCATTCTCAGTCCTCAAGTGTACCTTAATTTTCCCCATCTTACCAAACCCTGTCTTGACTCACCTTCCCTTTCAACTTCCACTCTCCATTAATTTTCTGCCTTTTTTTGTTTTTTAACAGCAGAACTTCTTAAGAGACCTGTTTACATTTAGTGTCACCAATTCCTCTCCTCCTGACTTCCTTTGGCCCCAGTTTCTCATGTCTGCTGTGACACTGAAACTGCTCTCCTGACAAGGTCCCAGTGACCTCCATGGCACTAAATCTAGCTTCCAGTTCTCCATCCTCTTAATTCCTCTAGCAGGGGCATTTTATTTTATTTTTTATATTTTTTAATTTTTTAGTTTTATATTTTAAAGGCGTGGGGCACAATTCAGGGTTAGGTATACAAATGCTCATTATGTAGTTACTCTTGTTGATGAGGTGCTCCCCCCCCCCCCCCGCAGATTCCCACTACTGCCAACCCCTCCCCCCACCCCCAGGGGTGTTTTAAATTCTCGATCATGCCTTCCACTTAAACCACTTCGTTCGCTAGGCTTCTATGTAGAAAGACCGCATAAGGGATCATCAGTATAAAGGCACTTTTGAGAGTGGAAGACAGTTGCTACTACCACTTACACTGAGACACAGGCCTCAACTTGAACAGTCTCAGGCAAACTGGGGCTAACGGTCACTGTTCTCCTAGGACGTCACCTTAAATGGCGTTTTCCACATCTCATCGGCTATTCCTGACCGGTGTCCTTGCTGTCCTCTTCCTCCCCTTGACCTCTGAATATTGGACTGCCAGGGCTCAGACCTTGGACTTCTTATACTTCTCGCTCTCCTTCTGGTTCTTCTCTTTCTCCTTCTCTAAATTCCTTCAGGGCTAATTTCCAGCTGCTGCATCTTGGTGTGTTGTGCTTCCTGATGCAATGTGGGAACACTTTCACTCGGGCTTGTGGAGAGTTGCCTCTCACAGCCTCTGGTGTCCTTTCCCGCCCTACTCAGGCCTCACTCTGGGACCTGCAGACCTACCCAGGTTTTTAAAAGGTTAACACCTGACCCTTTAGAACTATGCTCCCCTACCTTGATTGTCTAGTACCATGACTATCCTGGTTGGTAAATATTTTGAGTAGTACATTTGCATTCATTTATAGGGCTTCTCATAAAAAACAAGAAGAGTTTTTTACATAAATTCCTAAATTTAGCTCCAGTTCGTTCCTTTCTGCTGAAGCCCACATTTGCCCATCCAATTGTCTATCCAGAACCATGACTTGAATACATGGGAGTATTTTGAGCTTAAAATGCCCTGCTTTTCCCCCTTCTGAACCTGCTCCTCACACGCCCTTTCCCAAGCAACGATTACTCTATCCTTTCATTTGCTCAGATCCCATGTCTTGGGGTGTTTGTCTGTTTGTTTGTTTTGAGTTGGAGTCTCACTCTGTCACCCAGACTGGAGTGCAGTGGCACACTCCTGGCCACCGCAGCCACGACCTGCTAGGCTCCAGTGATCCTTCTGCCTAGGCTTCCGAGTAGCCGGAATTACAGGCACGCGCTACCACGCCTGGCTGATTTTTTAAATTTATTGTAGAGATGAGGTCTGGCCAGCTTGCCCAGGTGGGTCTCGAACCCGCGGGCTAAGGCAATCCACTCACCTCAGCCTCCCAAAGCGTGGGATTACAAACTGAGCCACCGAGCCTGGCTAGGGTGTTTGTTTTGAGGTCGGTGGGTGGGGGCTCACTCTGTTGTCCAGGCTGGAGTGCTGTGGCAGGATGATGGCTCACTGCGGCCTCAATCTCCTGGGCTCAGGTGATCGTTCTGCCTCATCCTCCTAAGTAGCTGGGACCACAGGCATGGGCCACCACGCCAGGCTAATTTTTAAGTTTTTTATAGAGATTAGGTCGCACTATATTGCCCAGGCTGGTCTTGAACTCCCAGGCTCAATCAATCCTCTCACTTCGGCCTCCCAAAGTGCTGGGATCACAGGCTGAGCCACTGCCCTCAATCTATTTGTTTTTTACACTCCACATCCAAGCTATCAGCAAACACTGTCATAACACCTGTGCCACTCCTCACTACCTCCATTGCTGCCCTGTCCACTGTCCCCTTTCCCTTGACCACAGCAGCAGCTCCTGTCTCCTAGCATCTACCTTTGTCCCCTTCTAGTTATTCTGATCACAGCAGACAGAGTGACCCTGATAAAACATAAGACAGATCATGTCATGTCTCTGCTCAGAACCCTCCCAGCTCATTCAGAATCAAGGCCGAGCCCTTACATCAGCATCAAGATGCTGTGCATCTAGTCCATGCTATCCACCTGTCACCTCTGACCCTGTCTCCTTCCCCCTCTCCTGCTCCTCTCTCAGCCACACTGGTCTCTCTGCTCTGCGGTGTGTGCCTCACATACTCCCGCTCCCAGTGCTGGGTACTTTCTCTCCCTCCCGGCCTGTCCTGTTTTTGCTCCATGCTGCACACAGCTGGCTCTTCTTCAGGTCATTAATTAAAGGTCACTCTCTCAGAGAAGTCATTTTTTAAACAAATTTAAACCCCTATCCCATTGCCCTTCCTTGCTTTATTTTTGTCCACAGCACTTTTAGCCACCTTGTGCATTGTAGATTTTACTTCTATGGTATTTGTCAGTTTTGTTCATTGCTGTCACTGTAGGACCTAGAACAGTGCTTGGTATGTAGTGAGTGCTCAGGAATTAATTTTTTTTTTTTTTTTTTTTTACGTTTTGAGTCAGAGTCTCCCTCTGTCGCTCATGCTGGAGTGTAATGGCATGATCTTGGCCACCACAGCCTCGACTTGCTGGACTCAGGTGATCCTCCCACCTCAGCCTTCTAAGTAGCTGTGACTGTAGGCGTGGACCACCATGCCTGGCTGATTTTTTGATTTATTGTAGAGACAAGGTCTCGCCATGTTGCCCAGGTTGGTCTTAAATTCCAGAGCTCAGGCAATCCTTTTGTCTTGGCCTCTCAAAATGCTGAGATGACAGGCATGAGCCACTGTGCCTGGCCAGGAATGAATTGTTAAATGACTTCATCATTAGAAAAAAATAAAGTCAAATATCATTTACTAATTTTTAATTGCTAAAAAGTTGTACTATTATTACATTTTGCTAGTTATTCATTAATATGCTCTAGAGAAAGTCCCCCAAAACAGAGCAGGAGGATAGTCACAGCCCTGTTGTAGAACTTTTCTAGAGTGTTAGTAAAATAGACACTTTGTGTACTCTTTGGAAGCTTATGTATTAAAGATACGTCATGCAGATGTATACAGCTAGAGTCAGGAAAGAAGTCTGAAGCCTACGCACTGAGGTCGGGGACACCGTGCTCTGAGCCAGTCACACAATCACGTTGATCTATGCCAGTCTCTGGTCACACTGCTGAATTCAAGATAGCACAGTGGCTATAGAACTCTTGCTGGCAAACCCATCTCTCTCAAATAGCATTGAGGACTGAACCAAGGAAAGGCAAAAAATCAGGCCTCCTAGTCGGCACAGAAGATTGGAAATAGAAGAGGGTTATAAATGACCTGAAGCCAGGGAGATGCTGTGAGGGTGTGTCTGCTCATCATCCTTCTTTTCCTGTGATGCTTAAACTGATTCCCTTCATGAAATTCACTAATTGGCACAGTGTACCATGAAACCCTTTCTTTTGTCATCTGTAATGCTCTTGCGTAGACATGCACCTATTTTTATTCTGTCTATTTAAGAACAGTTTAATTTACCAAGTTAATCAGGAAAATACAATCATAAAACCGAAGAGGCATTAATAATTCTCGTGGGTGTTTTCTAGTGTTTTTGAACATTGGCCACTGAAGAATCTCTTTAATATGCCCACACATACAGACACTCATATTAAAACTCTCGGACGCCTTTGCAACCCTGCCACTGAACATTACTCACTTCTCAGTCTTTCCAGGGGAGCCTACAGAGAACATCATTTATTTACAAAGGGAGGGGAGTCACGAGTTACTGCCCTCCCTGCTACAGAGAAATCCAAAATCATCTCAGGTCTGGATTTCTTTACCTGTTAGAAAGGAGCTCCATTCAGTAACTCACTCAGCATGATTATAACTTCATAAGATTTTAAAAGAAGCTAAGTGTCATAAAGAAATTCAGGCGAGACGTGGTGGCTCATGCCTGTAATCCCAGCACTTTGGGAGTCTATGGTGGGCGGACTGCTTGGGGCCAGAAGTTCAAGACCAGCCTAGGCAATATAGTGAGACCTTGTCTCTACGAAAAAAAAAAAAAATTAGCCAGGTGGAAGGATCTCCTGAGCTCAGGAGATTGAGGCTGTGAAGAGCCATGATTGTGCGATGACATTCTAGTCTCGGTGACAAAATAAGACCCCAACTCTAAATAAATAAATAAATTCCAACAGGCCATAAAATAAAGGCTGCCACACCTTAGAGGCAACCAGTGCTTACCACTTCTTGCATACTTTCTCAAAAAATGTTATGCATATATAAACATGTGCATACACACTCGGGCACATAGATAACATTTTCTGTACAAATAGGGCCAAACTCTACGTGTTGTGCATCTCCATGTTTCATTGTCATGTACAAATTCCCACCTCAGTCTTTGTGGGGTTTTAACATTTAAAAAAAAATTTTAGATTCAGGGGTATATATGTGTATTTGTTACATGGACATATCACCTCACTCTTTGTATGGCTACATGGTATTCCACTGTATGGACGTATCGTAACTTAACCAATACCCTCCTGACCGACATTTAGGTTGCTTCCAGATTTTCTCTGTTACTAATGATGGTATAGCAAGAAGTCGATCAGTAGATCCTTGTACTTTTCTGTGACTTTTTTTTTTAAGGAAAAATTCCTAGATGTAAAACTATAGGCTCCATGTTAGTTAGATGCCACCAAACTGCCTTCAGAATAGTTGAGTCAGGCTCACAGTCCTATCCAAAATGTTTAGGAAGCTTCTTTGCTACCCCATATGCTTGCTGCTATGAGACATTTGTCATCTTTTAAACTTTTTTTTCCTATTCAACAAAAATGATAGCTCATTGTTTTTGTTTTTGAAAAAAGCTACAGGCCAATATCTTTGATGAACATAGATGCTAAAATTCTCAACAAGATCCTAGCAAACCGGATTCAACAACACATCTCAAAAAATCATCCATCATGACCAAGTAGGCTTCATCCCTGGGATGCAAGGCTGGTTCAACATTTGTAAGACCATAAATGTAATTAAATACATCAACAAACGTGAAAACAAAACCACATGATTATATCATTAGATGCAGAAAAAGCTTTTGATAAAATCCAGCACTGCTTCTTGATAAAAACCCTTGAACATCTAGGCATACATGGAACCTCAAAATAGTAAAAGCCATCTATGAGAAACCCACAGTCAGCATACTCCTAAACAGACAAAAATTAGAACCATTTCCCCTGAAAACTGGAACAAGACAAGGATGTTCACTCTCACCCCTCCTGTTCAATATAGTATTGGAAGTCCTAGCTGGAGCAATCAGAAAAGAGAAGGCGATCAGGGTATCAAAATAGGAAAAGAGGAAGTCAAGTTATCTCTCTTTGCAGAGGACATGATTGTATAACTTGAAAACCCAAGAGAATCTGTCAAAAACCTCCTTGCATTGATAAAGGACTTTGACAAAGTCTCAGGGTATAATATAAATGTGCAGAAGACAATCACATTTCTTTGCACCAATAATAAACAAACAGAAACCCAAATAAAAAGCACAATCCCATTCACAATAGCCACAAAAAAAAATGAAATACCTTGGCAACTTCCTAACCAGAGACGTGAAAGACTTTACAATGAAAACTACAAAACACTGCTCAAAGAAATCAAAGATGACACAAACAAGTGGAAAAATATCCAATGCTCATGGATTGGAAGACTCAACATTGTTAAGATGTCTATCTTACCTAATGCAATCTACAGATTTAACACAATGCCCATCAAATTACCAGCAACATTCTTCTCAGATCTAGAAAAAACAATGTAGGAATTCATATGGAAACACAAATGACCAAGAATAGCCAGAACAATTCTCAGCAAAAACAAAACAAAACAAACAAACAAACAAACAAAAAACAGGAGGTATCACACTACCAGACTTTAAACTTTACTATAAAACTACAATAATCAAAACAGCCTGCCTGGTATTGGTACAAGAACAGGCATATAGACCAATGGAATAGAATTGAGATTCCAGAAGCAAACCCTCAATTTCTCAACCAACTCATCTTTGACAAAGCCTCCACCACCCACCACTGGGGAGAGGAGAACCTGTTCAGTAAATGGTGCTGGGAAA
>NW_007232072.1:694897-702428 GCF_000164805.1 Carlito syrichta
CCAAAGAAACCATCAAGAGAGCAGGGAGACAGCCCACAGACTGGGAAAAAGTATTTACCAGCTTCATGTCTGACAAAGGCCTAACATCAAGGATCTACAAGGAACTCAAACGTGCTTAAAAGAAAAAATAAACAACCCCTTTACAAAGTGGGCAAAAGATATGAACAGACAATTTTCAAAAGAATACATATGAGCGGTCAACATACACATGAAGAAATGTTCAACCTCAATAGTCATCAAGGAGATGCAAATTAAAACTACACTGAGATACCACCTAACTCCAGTCAGAATGGCCATCATCAATAACTGAAAAAGTAACAGATGCTGGAGAGGATGTATCGAAAAGGGAACACTTCCACACTGTTGGTGGGAGTGTAAACTAGTAAAGCCTCTGTGGAAATCAGTGTGGCGATCCCTAAAAGCTCTAAAAATCGACCTTCCATATGACCCCGCAATCCCCCTACTGGGAATATATTCTGAAGAACTCAAATCACTCCATAAAAAAGATACCTGCACATGTATGTTTATCGCAGCATTGTTCACAATGGCAAGATCACGAAACCAACCATACTGTCCATCAAAAAAGGACTGGATTAAAAAAATGTGGTACATATACACAATGAAATATTATGCAGTCATAAAAAAGAACAAAATTATGAATTTCGCAGCAACCTGGATGGAATTAGAATTTATAATGCTGAGTGATCTCTCACAGAAACAAAGATCTGAGTATCACATGTTCTCACTCATAAGTGGACCTTGAACAACTGCCATAATACTATAAGAAAAGGATGGACAGTGGCAGGAAACTATGGGGGGCCAGGAGGGGGAAGGGAGGTGGGATTAACGGTAGTCAATATCAGTCTGGGGAAAGGGGGGCACACCTCATCAACAAGGGTGCCTGCACAATGAATATTTGTATACCTAACCCTTAACTGTATCCCATAATTTTAAAAATAAAAAAAGGAAAAATAAATAAATAAAAGCATGGAAATTAATTTTAAGTACAGTTTTTAAGTAATGCTTAAATTTCCCTCACCTTATCCAAAATAAATAACCAAAAAAAATCTGTGTTCATTTTTTTTTTTTTCATTTTCATTTTGCAATAATTTTTTTGTTTACTGCAGTAGTTAGGAGGTAGGATGAACATGGCGGCATGTTACTGCAGATATTATGAGAAGGATATACATTTTAATTATCAATCAAACTTATAGGAAAAGGTCGAGGTGGGAAACAAAGCAGGCATGTCTTATTTTTTAAAAAACACAACTGGAAGAAATGGATGTTTTGAGTTATGGTGCCCCTCGTTGCTTAATTCTTACACAGCTATTTTTGTCAATACATCTTCCCTCACTTCTAGTTTGAACTGCACTAGTAGTTTAGAATTATGAATTCATAGCATCCTTTTTGCTTAGAAAAAAAAAGATTTCAAAATCAAATGTGAGGATCTAGCAAAAGATAACATCTTTGTTCCTCAGTTTTCTCAACCGCCTTGCACATAAACTCACAAATGCTTGGATAAATGGCTACAGAATTTATAATTTTTATTGTATACATTCTAAGTGTACAACATGATATTTTGATATAGATATACACAGTGAATTGATTATTCTAATCAAGGAAATTAGCATGTTCATTACCTCACATAGTTGCATTTTTTAAAAGAGTACCTAAAATCTACCCTTTTAGCATATTTCCAATATTATTAACTAGAGTCCTTGTACATTGGGTCTCTAGACTTATTCAGCCTACATAACTATAACTTTGTACCCTTTGATCTCTATCTCCCTGTTTACCCTTATAAATATTTTATTTAAGGCTATCATTGTAGGTGTTAATAATAAACTTGGAGAAAATAAATTAGTAAAAATAAATTATATAACTCATGGTAAAATAAATTATGTAAAATGATGAGAGAAGTCAATGATACTTTTTGTCACTGCATTGGTACTTTCTTCACTAGTTTAAGAATCAGAGTAGAAATTGTTTGATGGCTGTAGCAGGATCAGAACTCGTTTTACTGATCAAATGCAAAGCAAAACCAAAATGGACCAGTATTTGAGAAAGTGATTTCTTACTATTCAATTCAGAGAATTCTGTTCTGTGAGTGATTCCAAGGATCAATCTGGATATTTCTTTTATTACATTTTAAGATGAAGATTTCTCTTAATTGAAAATGTTATGGCCTACGTCAGAAAACATACATTTGAAGCGCTGTGCAGTTCATAGTGCAGTGTCAAGTCCAGCGCCTCGTTTGACTCTCACACTCTCTCCCTCATGGTAGACAGGGCAGTAGAGATATACCTATTTCACAAAGGAGTTAACCCCCCCCCCAAAAAAAGAAACGAAGTGATGCAGGGGTCACAGAGCTGATAAATGGAAGAGTCGAGATTTGAATCCAAATCATCTGACTCCAAATATTTCCAACATGTTGTGTTACCTCCCTTCGTTTAAGCTAATACGATAACTACTGAGGCAATTTAAGCAATTCTAGGGGCCTAAATTACTCAGATAATTGATTGGATATTTTTGGTTGCCTTGCAATTTGAGACATGACCTCAGTGTCATTGAAGATTAAAAAGAAAAGAAAAAAATCATTTCTGAAAAGTGAGATTACTGTGCCCCTTATTTCTCAAATCTATAATCTAAGAAATATTTCCTGAGCCAAGAGCTCCCAAGGTGTTATGCTCATTTTTATTTATTTATTTATTGTATTCTCTTTCAAAAACTTTGATACCAAAGTGTTTTCGTTGGGGATTATAAACCTCCTCCGAAATACAGACCTCATTAATTCTCCACGGCTTGCTTTTTTTCACATTGCTTTTCTCAGGACCAAGGAATCTAGAGTTCTAGATTCTCCTCCCAAGTGATGTACAGGTATATTTTAACAGTGTTAAAAAGTATACTAAATATACCTATTATCTCTTAGCCGTTCTTCCTAATTGAATACCTGTGGTGAGTGTATGAACGTTACTAATATGTTTAAATGAATAGACATATAAGAGAATCATGGTTTTGTTATACTAAAAGCTAAGTGACCCCTTCTAGAGATGCCTGTCCCTTATCATATGAGATCAGTTGTTAACGTGAGACCATGTATCAGGGAAGTGGTCTACGGGTATATATATTTGTGCTCCAGAGGTTCTGTTAAGTATTTATCAATTACTTTTTGAATTCTGCATATCTATACCCAATATTTCTTATTCACTGAAGAGTAGACCCGACATGGAAAATACATTCGTGAAAATTCTTACTTTACGTGACTGGTCTTGGCATGCCCTCGTGGTGCCGAATGATATAGAAAGCACCTGCCTACTCATAAGCTTCCAGCAGGAAGATATACTACAACGAATAAAACTGGGAAATAGTGGATAAAATGGGGCTCCTTGACAGGTCTGGGAGGCCATTCCCTGGCCCTGGGCCTGACGTGTAATGGATGCTGGGACAAACTTGTTGAATGAATGACTGAATGAACCACTAGATGAGTCGGAGGCTTTATCTATACTCTACTGCTGCATTAATTGTCTCTACCCTTCAATAATATTACCTGTCATCAATAGGGAAAAGTTTAGGGACCTCCTTCCCTAACAAATATCAAAAGTGTATGATTATAATTTAGTCCAAAGCATTAACACAAATGGAAAGAGAGAGCAAATAGAGGGATGTGATTGAAACGTGATGAGAGCTGGTGAGAGCTTGCCAAAAGGAGAGACAGAAGGTAGAAATGTGATGAACTAGAACTGGAAGCCCCTGGACCAACAGAATGTTAAGCTGGTTGCTCCATTCAGTTTAGAACAATTCAACGGACACTTGGTATGTATCAAGCACTGGGACATAGTGTTAGGTGCGGAGACTATAAGATGTCCGAAAGCCAGGAATCAGGGTATACTTATATTTAAACAATATCGTATTTACATTTTCAAATCTACTTCAACCTCTAAAAACCTTTTCAGGTTAAATACCTCTAAATTTAAAGTAATGAGGTAATGTGAAAAAAGTATAACAAATGCACTATGTTTTCTGTTTCCAGATTTTTTTGACATTCTGTAGTATGTGACAAATGGACCAATCGCTTTAAACATACTTAACATGCTATTTCAAACCGTAACTCGCATTTTATTTAAGAATAAGTTTATCCTATGCTTCCTAACTTTTCAGATGCGCTAAGCAAGGTTTATGCAGACAAGTTCCCAAGGAGCACTAGTCTAACAGAAGAGAAGGAAAGAAAGTCATTACATACCTCAGTTTTCCAAGTAGCTGGAACTACAGGCACATGCTACCAAAAAAAAAAAAAAAAAAAAAGGTTATTACACAGACTAAGAGCCATAATAGAGAGATATGAGAACCAGAAGCACCTTCCTACACAAGTGAGATATGTCATCCTGGGGGTTGCAGTGGAAGATCAAGAAAGAATTAACAGGTGGGGTGCTGTCTGAGCAGTGTTTCAGGCAATGAATGGATATTTACCAAGAAGACAGGTGAGGAAGGAATTCCAGGAGGAGGATGGGCATGATGGAAGAAAACAAAGGCAGGGGGAGTGTTATGTTCAGAGGATCACAGCATGTTTAGCGTTGCTCAAAGTTTCAGTAAGAGGCAGAGTTGTGGGTGATGAAGAGCTGTCAGAGGTAATATCATGCAATATTTTGTCTGTCTTGTTAATGTGTCGAATTTTATCCTGCAGAATTGATGGGGGACCAGAATTTTTTTTTTTTTTTTGAGTTGGAGTCTCACTCCATCGCCCAGGCTGGAGTGCAGCGGCACACTCACCGCCACCCCAGCGTTGACCTGCTAAGGTCCGGCAACCCTTCTCCCTCAGCCTTCCAAGTATCTGGAACTTGAGCGCAAGCATGCCTGGCTAATTTTTTATTGATTGTAGAGTCGAGGTCTCACCCAGTTGAGTGGCTCAGGCAAACCACTCGCCTTGGCCTCCCAAAGCTCTGGGATTACAGGCTGAGCCACCGATCCCGACCCAGCATATGATTTTAAGTAAAGGAAATCATTTGATCAGGTTTGTTGAGAAAAGGCAGCTGTCTCCATGGTTCTTGCATAGCCTCTCAACATCACTATGATCCAAATGTAGGTTAAAAATGGGGGGGGGGACCAGCATAGAAGTGGGGAGGTTAGAAACAGGCTAAATCTATTTGTATAATGGCAATGTATGACTATTCATACTCAGTGTTTGAGGCTGAGGGTGGAAAGAACGTCGACCTAATTTCTTTAGTACTATAACCCTTCCACTGACCAAAACAAAAGTAGAAATTGTTCTAGAATAATTCATGATAATCTCTTTATTTATCTCCTTTTCCTATTTCTCAAATCTTTTTTTTTTGTTTGAGTTGGGGTCTCACTCTGTCACCCAAGCCCGAGTGCAGTGGCATACTCACAGTTTACCACAACCTTGACTTTCTGGGCTCAGGTGATCCTTTAGCCTCAGCATCCCAAGTAGCTGGGACTAAAGGCGCGCTCCACCATGCCCAGCTGATTTTTAAATGTTTCTTGTAGAGATGAGTTTTCACTATGATGCCCAGGCTAGTCTCAAACTCGTAGGCTCAAGCAATCTACCCACATTGGCCTCCCAAAGTGCTGGGATTACAGGTGTGAGCCACCGCACCAGGCCTCAAATCTTGACAATGGGGTAGGCATGGGTGGACAAGAAGAAGGGTAGAGGAACTGTAGTGTCAGAGGGGAGCATCCATTTTGCTTCTTCCTCCACTTCCAGTCTTCTTCATTATAGCAATGGGAGCGATTGGTAGCATGGAAAATAAAAATCCAGGGATCATCTGAAGGCCTTATTTTAGGAACTTGTTTTAGTCTCTTCTACCACCAAACCTCTCTGACTTTTTTCCTTTTTTTCTTTTTAATATTAGAATTCTTACCAGCTAACATTAGCAGAATTGAAATAATTGGGTTTCACCCAGTTTCCCTCTGGGAGAGAAACTAGATAACCGTCAAATATCCAGAAGGCAAGAAATTAGAAGAGGAAGGAAGGAAGCTACGGATAATCAAGATTTGACTGAACGTTTATTGTAATTGTTGAATTATTTTCTTTGTTTGACTCCTCTTGGACTGAACCGAGGTGACTCGGATGGTAGAAAGGACATTAGCCAAAGAACCAGGGAGTGGCTCTCTGGATGTTATTCTGAAATTAATCGTGTATCTTCTGACAAATCACTTCTTTGGGTCTGTTTTCTGATCAGGAAAAGGAGGGAGTGTGATTCTCTCAAGACATCTCAAGTTCTGCTTTCATCACATTCATCTGAGGCAGGATCAAAATATAAAGATGATCAGATCTGACCGGAGGATACAGCTTAGAGGTTGGGCTGAGGGCTGTGCATCAGAATGGGTTTAATGCCCTGTCTTGCCACTTATTAACTGGGTGACCTTCAGGAAGTTACTTCAAGACTCTAATATCTAGTTTTTCTCATATGTAAAGCAGGAATAACAATAACTCTCTACTTCATATTGTTCCTGGAAGGGTAAAATGATAGAATGCTTTTAAAATAGCAAGTATATTGCCTGCCACATGCCAGTTATTCGACAGATGCTGTATATTATCTTTTGTATAGCATACAGTATGTATGCTAGTGTGTGTGTGTGTGTGTGTGTGTGTGTGTGTGTTTTGGCGCAAGGTAGATTCTCCATAAATATCTGTTGAGTAAATAAAGTGGGGGGTTTTGGCAACTTTTTCTTTTGTCCTCAGATCTGAAATCCTTAATTAGCCCAGGAATTACTTTCCCAAGAAAGGTAAAGCTAGTTTGTGAGGACTGTTTAACTGTTGTGCTCAGTCTTTGCCAGGACTTACTCTTAGACTGAGAGCCTCGAGATAATTAAAAAAAAAAAAAAAAAATTAACGATAAAAGTCCTGGGGGGGTGGGTGAGATGAGAACGCAAGAAACCAGTCTCAGAGACTGTTAGCCGGATCCAGCCGGTCACTGTGGAATCCAACACAATGACTCCCACCTAGGTGCGCATCTCCATTTTATCTCACAAGACGCCGTGAAATTCTCAAAGTCACCGTCATCACAACTGATTCTGGATCACAAAAAAAAGCAGTACTGCACGTTCCGTTGTGTTGATCAAGCAGAAAACGGAACAGGGTAACTTTCAAAAAGCTTGAAAATCCGAGCTATCAAAACAGACAGCGAACTTCTATTCCCCCTCAACCCGCAGGTCAAAAAAATGCACACACACCGCACGGCGTGTTTTTGTCGGGGGTGGCGGCCCCTCGCCCGGCATTCAGCTCGCGGTCCTCCTCGGTGCTCGCAGCGGGAGAGAGCCGTCGCCGGTTTGGCACCGGCCGGGAGGAGCAAATCGCCTCGGATCTTTGGAGGTGGCCTCCTAGAAAGAGCTCCGGGAGGGGAGGAGCCCTGATTGTCCTGGAAGAAAAAGCCTGGCCCCATCCGGGAAGTCACGGCCCGCCGCGCGCCTGGGGCTGGCGGCTGCGGGTCCCGGAGTGGCGGACGCCGGAGCAGCCGGCCTCGTGTCGGGGCCTGCGCGCCCGGGAGCGGGCTCGGTGTGTGCACGGGGGAGA
>NW_007232072.1:702757-779659 GCF_000164805.1 Carlito syrichta
CGCCACGGCGGGATCGGAGGGAAGAGAGAGCCCGCGGAGCCGCCTTCCTCTCCCGGACTCGCGGCGACCCCGGAGATCCGACTCCCATCGCGGAAGGGCGGGAGCCTCGGAAGGGACCAAGTGGGTCTTGGCTCTCCTGCTGCCGCCCGGATGGGGTCGGCGGCGCTTGGCGCTGCCGGCGTGTCCGGGGGCGTTTAGGCGATCCCCCCCGAGACCCAACGCCGCTATGCCTGCGTAGACACAGTGCGGTGTAGACGCTGATTCTGCCTCTTCCCCCGCCATCCTTCTTCCACACACCTTCGTTCATGCATCTCTTCCTCCTTCCCCAAAGCGCCAACGCAATGGGGACAGGAGTGAACAAGTTAGGATACTGCCCAGTGTGTGTGTGCTGGGAGATGGGTGGTAATGAGGTGGGAGAAGATAATGCACATAAAATGAGGAATACCCGGCTATGTAACGATCACACACACACACACACACAGACACACACAGACACACAATGTCCCCAGCCTGCCACGAGCACTGTTCAGTATTTCATGTGCCGTCTTAGGAGGTCAGGCATCAGTGGTAGCAGGAAGCCGGGAGCTTCCTTCTCAGTATTTATTTTACTTTTCTGAAGCACATTCATGGTCCCTGGCAGAGGGACTGGACTGGAGAAGTAACACGCGGAGTGAAGGCCGTTCCCGGGCACCCAGGAGACCGGCTTCCCAGGGGGGCCAGCCTCTGTCACCTCTGTAGCAGAGGCCACTGGACGCTGCTCAGGGTGTAAGGTGAGGGGACCCACGTGCCTCGGGACTTGAGAAAACGTCACGCTGTGCTCTACTGTGCGTCCCTATGCTGCTTTTCATGAGGACGAGGTGGGCTGCTCAAGGGGGAGGTGGAAAACAAATGGAACCTTGAGTGGGTCTTGAATCCCGCCCCCGCTCCTTTCACCGAGATTCCTCCTCGCGATCCAGCATCCTCTCCCTCGCTTGCAAACAACTGGGTGAAAGCGAGGCAGTCGGAGCTGGCTGGCTGCGGGAAACAGGCTCTCTGAGAGTCCTCTCGCTACTGCGTAGTCCAGGAATATTATTATTTTTTCCCCCGCAAGGCCTCTTCCAGTTGATTTCATCCGGGTTCGGGTTATTGTTCCGACGACCGACAGGGGGCAGGCGATGCTCCGCGATGCCCGGGCGACGTGCAGGAAGCGCGCCCCGCTGCCCCGGGGAATTCGACTCCACTGCACCTTTGGGGTAGGAGCCGGACCCACCGCCTCTCGGTCCATCGCGGAGCTGCCCGGCCTTGGGCCTCCGACCCTGGCCCTCTGGGGGCCTCCCCTGTGCGAGGGCTGGGCGGAGCCATCTGCGCACCCAGCGGCGCCCGTCCACTTAGCGCACAGCATAAACAAATAGAGTCAGATGTGTGCAAACGCTGGAATTACGACTGCACAGTCCTTGGAAAGCATTACAGGCCCGATTGGAGTTTCTGATTGTTTTGAAGTTTTCTCAATCAATAGAAAATTTAAAAGTACAGCTACCGCAGCCCGTCCGGGCGGTGGTGGTGTCTTGTTACATTAGGTTGGAGGGTAAAAGGGCTTCTGTCCTCAGAAGTTGAGAACTACGGATCCGTAGGATCGTTTGATGGCCGTGGTCAAGACTCCGAGGCATCTCTTGGGAGACGAACTGGGGGGACGCAGCCGGTTCTGGCGGAGTCTGTGTGTGTGTGTGTGTGTCTGTGTGTGTGTGTCTGTGTGTCTGCGCCGCGGCGAGGCGTGGGCAGCGCAGCCCATCCCGAGCGGAGCTGTGGGAGCTCGGATTGGTGCAGACGTCTGGAGAGTCGTAAGGGGCTGGGTCTTCCTGAAAACCGACCTCACTTGGTAAGCCAGGGCACTTGAATTTTCAGAACGGGGGAAGAAGCATTATATATCCTCTCCGAATCCACGTTTTCTCTCTAAATTAAAAAATCACATTTGTGGAGCAGTTTTTTTTGGGGGGGGGAACAAAATCCAATGTAAAAATGTAGAGATTGGCTATTACAATCATGTCTAAGTAGCTTTTTAAAGTGATAACTGTTAAATTATCCAAATGAAAAAGCATGTCATGGCAACAAGGTTGTGCCTTTACTCTGTAAATCTCATACACAATTTAAAATTGTAGTGAATCCCTGACATATCTTTGGAAGGAAGGGAAGGATCACAGTCTTTAATTATATAATTTATCATGGCACAACACTAAGGTGGTTTTCTTTTATTGCAACTGTGAACAAAACATATTGATGATATCTAATTTTAATGTCATTTTCAACACCATAGAAAATTCTATAAGTGCAACCACAACAATTAAAGAAGAGAAGACTTTCAGTAGCACACTTAATTGTCAGAAAGCTTATTGCCATGGAAAGTCCATATCATGATGTCAGAACACAGACTCTCCCCAAAATAATGAAGACTAATTCAGATAATATAAAATCTGTAAGAAGATCTCAAATCTGTATTTGAGAGGATGAGGAGGAATTAGAAAACGAGAAGGAAAGTATTAACTTGTAGACCAGATGAGGGAAGGAATGTAAGTCAATCTGGTGGGAGAATTTCCCCATTGGGTTCAAAACCCTAAGAGAAAGTGGAAGCCCAGCTGCTTCTGTGGACAGCCCTACAGCTGTTAGACCACGAGACAGAGGTCACAATGGCATTTGAGAACACAGATTGGTCTTCTAAATGCCTAAAGATAAACGTGAACATTTTAAGTTTGCCAAGGACCAGCAGTTCACCTTTAAGCATGGCATATTTTATTACATTTTAGAGGGAAAAACCACCAGAACCAATCACAAAAGTTTCTTTTTAAAATGTTTGCCACATGTTGGCAATAATATGAAATATCAATAATTTCAGCATTGAAAAACAACATATTGATTTATAGCACAACTTGGCTTATGTGCTTAATAATGTCTTATCATTTCCTGTATCATACACTAGCTAAAAAAGGCAGATATCATTAATTCTATTTGATATATAGGGAAACTGAAGTTCAAAGAACTGAAGCCGCTTGCCTAAGTTTACACAACTATTAACTGGAAAGCCACTTTCTTTATTTTCTTTTTGTGTCAGGGTCTCACTTTGTCACTCAGGCTGAAGTGTAGTGGTAACATCATGGCTCACCACATCATCAGCCTCCTAGGTTCAGGTGATCCCTTTGCATCAGGCTCCAGAGAAGTAGCTGGGACTACAAGTGTGTGCCACCATACCTGGCTTTTTTAGAATTTATTTATTTATTTTTTTTTGTAGGGATGAGATCTCACTATGTTGCCCAGGCTGGGTTCAAAGTCTGGGGCTCAAGCAATCCTCTCGCCTTGGTCTCCCAAGGGCTGAGATTACAGGCAATGAGCCACTGTGCCTGGCCTGGAAAGCCACTTTCTGATTTTAGACCCCAGGCTTTTTACACTATCTTGAGGCAAACGCCAAAACTGCAATGTACCGTTATAAGAGACATAAACTTTGGACTCCCAGATGTCTAATGACTGAGCAAAAATGGGCAAACTTACTTCTTTCACAATCTGAGTGACCAAAAACCAAAAACTAAATTAAACTAAGACCAAAACCTTGTGTAGCACAGGGGATTTCAACCTGGAGTTTCTGTATCCCAAATGATTTTTGGAAGTAATAGTGTGTGGGGGGGTGTACAACCTATTTTAAAATTTCAAAACTCTAAACAGAAATTGCATGATTACTGCAGATAAACTAAAATTCTATTGTTTTTGCTTTGCCTGGCATTACATAGATGAAGAGCTATATAGTCAATCTAAAATAGGTAACTGGATTTGCTGTTACGTACAAGCGTAGTTTGTTTGCTAGACAACCATCGGGTTGATGGAAAGCGTTGTAAAATGATAGTAATAAATATTAAACGAGAGACTATGGATACGAAAGGGAACTACTGATACATGGTAAGAGCTCAAATAATTTAGTTATTTGATGTGTTGGTTATTAGTTCTGCCACTTAATAGAAGGCCTGTGATTATAAAGGAGTTTACTGCATTTGGAGATTGTATGCTACATTTCCAAAAGTACAATAGGTTGTTTTGTGACGAACACGGCATACGTTGGCCATATTTAAATAATCAACACCATTTATTTGGGGTCATAAAAGGTTGAAGATGAAGAGTGTGTTTGGAGTAACTGAAATAGCAGGCCCCAGAGAAAGCTTTTGCAGCTTCTCCTGACAGTTCCCGTTCCTCTCGTCCAGTGATTCTCAAATATCTTCCTTTTAGAACCCCCACAAAGCTTTTGTTTATGTAGGTTTATGTCGATTGCATCTATCGATACTAGTATTAGAAATTAAAACTGGAGAAATGTTTAAAACATTTATTTGTTAATAATAATAAACCCATTACATATTAACAAAGATGACATATTTAATAAAATGTAAATATTTTCCCAAACAACAACAAAAAAAGGAGAAAAATGTTATTTTACATTTTGCAAGTCTCTTTGATACCTGGCAGCTGGATTCTAATATTTATGTCTGTGTTACATTTATCAGAATTTATTTATTAAAAAATTGTGTATTTATTCTTACATGTTTAAACTCCAGTCACCTTCAAAGTACTCTCTGTTTGTGGCAAATCACCTATCGAGACACTTTTTCCACTGCTACAAACAGTTTTTTAACTCGTCAGTTTTGATGCTTTTTAACACTTCTGCCATTTTTTGTTTCACTTCTTTCACATCAGCAAAACATTTCCCTTTGAGAAAATGTTCTGGGGAAACAAAAAAATAGTTGCTTGGGGTGAGATCTGGTGAAGGGTAGAGGAGGGGCCATACCGTTATTGATCAAAAACTGCTGAACACTCAGTGAGGTGTGAGCAGGTGCATTTGTAAATCACCCATCATGAAATGGGCAAAAGTATTGAAAGAATGTCCAAAAAAAATTCACAGAAACTGAACACAGCCCCTCACAATACTAGCTGGTACACTGATGCTGGTGGGATCCTAGAAGCAGGGAAAACCTATACTACAAGGTAGTATTATGCAAAAGATCATTCTGGGTTTTTTTGAGTAACCCCTCATATATGAAGGAAAAAAAAAATCAGGCTTCACAGAGATATATGGTTGAAAAAGGAAGCTTTTCAGCTAATTATGGATAGTCTTTAAGAGTACTCCAAAATTCTTCAAGTGGTAATTTTTAAAAAGTGAGTTGCAATTGGGAATTTAAATCCATATTAGAAAACTTTTCATACTCTGTTACATTAAAGCCCATTGGTCTACGGAATGAACCTTATTCCCCCTTCCTCTCTCTTTTTATTTCTTCCTTTCCTCTTCCCTACCTTTTTCCCTTTTACTTCACTTTATTTTTCCATCTTTTTTGTACTATGTTTTTTTAATTGACAAACTACAGTTTGTCAGCCAGTTGTTCTTCCCAGTAAAAATGCTACTGTTAAACCCCATTGCATCAATACTTTTCCTAGACAACAGAAGCACCGTAAGTATAATTCCCATTTTGTCCCACAGAATTTTTTTTTTTTAGTTGGAGTCTCACTCTGTCGCCCAGACTGGAGTGCAGTGGCCGCTCCCGGCCACCGCAGCCTCGACCTGCTGGGCTCCGGCGATCCTTCCGCCTCAGCCTTCCAAGTAGCTGGAACTACAGGTGCGCGCTACCACGCCCGACTGATTATTTTATTTATTGTAGAGATGAGGTCTCGCTGCCCAGGCGGGTCTCGAACCCACGGGCTCAGGCAATCCACTCACCTCAGCCTCCCAAAGGCGCAGGATTAAAGGCTGAGCCACCGAGCCCAGCTCCACAGAATATTTTTTAAAAAGACATGCACTGGAGGGTCAGAGTTTAATAATGTAATCAAATCAATTAAAAAAATAGTACAAAAAATAAGTTCTTCCTTTTAGAACTTATTACATTCTCTTTCTTTCTTGCTTTCATCTGAACGGATCTTTTATCTGAATGGACGTTTTACACAGAGTAAAAGATTCATTCAATAAATGTGTGATCTGTAACAGCAAGCAACGGTTACTTGGCAATTATTTCTTCCCTGAATTATACAGATCTTCTAAATGTCTGTTTCATCATAAAATATTTAAAATATTGTATTCATTAATTCTATTTTATCAGGAAAAATGGTACAGATCAGGATACAGATTTTCCAATACTTTAATTTTTTTTCTTGTAAGTTCAAATTTGATCATTGGCAAAAAATTTTGTCAGTTTTTTTCCTTGAAGTGACAGGCTCATTTTGTTTATTTCTGAGAACATGCCTGCCAAATATTTAAGTCATAATAACTATAGTTTGTCAGCCAGTTGCTCTTTCCAGTAAAAATGCTACTGTTAAATCCCATTGCATCAATACTTTTCCTAGACAACCGTTGTCTGTGTGGAACAGAAGCACCATAAGTCAAATTCCTATTTTGTCCCACAGAATATTTTTTAAAAAGACACGCACTGGAGGATCAGAATTTAATAATTTAATCAAATTAATAATTTGTACTGCTTTATTTAATTCATCCTTGAGTAAAACTTTTTTTTAAGACTTCAAATGTGTGGGGATAAAGAATATAGTGACTGCTGCTACAGTTTTTGCCATTGGCTTGCTTTGAGCCAAGGCAACGGCCGTGTCAGCCACCATCAA
The DNA here is from genome assembly GCF_000164805.1 of Carlito syrichta. NCBI lineage: Eukaryota > Metazoa > Chordata > Mammalia > Primates > Tarsiidae > Carlito > Carlito syrichta. Next base: position 709,367 of record NW_007232072.1, read on the forward strand.
TGAAAACGTTAACACAGTGAAAAAAGCAAATGACTCCTCAGTATTTTCGTGAAAATAGTTTTAACCTTATAAATTTCTTGAGTCTTGGGGACCTCCAGGGCTCTGGGGATCCCACTTTGAGAACCGCTTTCAACTTAAGTTGACCTCACCTTAAAAATTCACTCACTCACTGCTACTTTATGTTGTTAGTCATCTTCTGCTGTTTAAAAATCTAATCTCCCTAATTAGGAAGAGTGTCCCTTATGTAGTTGTGTCCTGTCAATGGCTGAAGTGCCTAACACTCAGTATAATTAAAGGTTGTTCGTGATTGACTGACAGACACATCTTACGTTATCACATATCACACCCTAGTTGGTTTTTCTTTTTGTTATTAGAGAGGGAAATGATCTTTGGGGGAGTACATTTATTCAGAGGAAGGAAAGGGGCATTTGGCATGGTATGTTATGATGTTTCCAAACACCCAACATTGGCAACCATGTTTGTGTGTGTTTTATTTGAGCTATTTCATTGCTAGTAAACAGTACACAACTTTACATACCAGTGTGTAAGAATTTGAGTCCAGTTTCTGACGACTGTAAACTATTGCAGTCATTAGTGCTACCAAAGGAATGGCTTCTAACAGTAACAGGCTTTTCCCGTTTGTATGGACAAGCTGAAAAGCACAGCTGAGCTTTGGACAGTTCATTAGTTCCACGCCTTTGGGTCATGCAAGACTTCTTAAATATGTGAGGAAGTTCTGTCGCCTGTGAGGTCACAAATCCACCTAGTATAAATAACAATATGCTTGTATTTTTCACTCTTCACATTCTTAGTCTTTACTATTAGAAATTGTATAGAGGCAGAATCATCCATTAGTCCAGCAAGAAGTGAAATTGTGCAGCCAATTAATTGCTGGAAGCAATACCTCGTTTTCAGTGTGGGATAGTACTTCTCTTTTAGTAGACAAACTTGCTGAGAATAACCCGATACATGTGTGATTCAGTGATATTAAAGACAGCCAAGAAAGTGGGTAACGGTATGCAATTTACATTCTTTCAGCATGATTACAATTTAGTTCGAATTTGCTAAGTAGTAGGTGTATTCAGGATTATTTTCCGTAAAGTAGTATGTTCAATGTCAGTATTTCACTATTAACCCCTTCGAAGAGGAGATATGTTCAATGCATTAGCATTTAGCCAACATGCTAGTGCAACTGAGAACTTTTTTAATTTTGTTGAATTTAAATCCTTTTAAAACTTAAAACAGATTTTAAGTCAGTTATTTAAAAACTCAATTATGGTTGGAAAAAGTTTGGTATGTTTATCTATTTTTTCGACAGTAAATTTTATGAAACCTAAATACTGATCAAGTGTTCCCAATGAAAAGTTAGCAACCAAATTGAGATGTGTAAAATTCGTATGAGATTTCAGTGACAATATTATAAAAAGGATAACGTATCTCAATAATTTTTATACTGATTATATGTTGAAATGATAATATTTGGCTATATGGATTAAATAAAATATATTCTTAAAATTGTGTTTACCCACTTCCTTTTACCTCTTCCTCTTGCCCCCTCCCCATTTCCACCCCCCGCCCCCCCCACCCCCATAGCTACCAGATAACTTAAAATGACATATATGGGGGGGGAGATGGGATTAACGGTAGCAAATATCTGTCTGGGGATGGGGAAGCACCTCTTATCAATAGGGTGCCTGAATGAAATGTATTTGTATACCTAACCCTTAACTGAACCCCACAACGTCATAATAAAAAATATTGATTATTAAAAAAAATGACATATATATGCCTCTTATATTTCCATTGAACAGAGGTATTATAGGTAACTTTCCTTCTATTTACAGGGATAAGAAGGCAAATGAGAAAATGATATATCTTAGTTCTATACTCAGTATTTGAGATGCAGATTTGCTCATGGCAATTGATATGCAAAAATTTATTTGGCACCTGTTCAGCATATTTCAAAGACTTCTTGTTTCTAGATTTCTGTATTATGCAGTGTCAGATTTACTTTGCATCCAGTTTGCATTCTGGGAATTATTATTATTTTCACTTTATTTTTTACAGCACTTTAACATGTACAGCAAAGTTGAACAGAAAGTACTTAGAGTTCCTATACTCCTTGTTCCCCACACACAATCTCCTTCTTTATCAACATCCCACACCAGAGTGGTGCATTTGTTACAATCAATGAACCTACACTGACACATTATAACCCAACGTCCATAGTTTACATTAGGGTTCATTCTTGGTGTTGTACATTCTGTGGATTTGGACAAAGAAATCAGTTTCAAAGATGTATGCTACATATGATATTTCTGCTTTTCAACTAGTATATGTGATTTATAAATGTAACTGAAACAAAGGTTTTCACTGGTTTAAAAACAAGTTTTTTCCTTCTTTTGTGTGTGTATGTGAGAAAGCAGGATTTATTGAGACGACAGAAAAGCTCCCACAGTGGTAGGGGACCCAAAGGGGTTGCCCCTTTTCCTTCTTAAAATGTCATGTTATTGTAGAAAAATTGAAAAACCTGAAAGATATATATATATTTAAAGGTAAAGAAATTAACCATAGTCTTAACCCTCAGAAAAAAATCAACTAATAATTTTTTTAGTTTATTTTATCTGTATATAACTATACAGTATTGTTATGTAAAATAGTTTAGTAATTGTTTAATTACTTAGGAAATAGTTGAACATGTTCTCATTATGTTTTAATTATCTTAAGGCTGAATAAATAACTCAATGCTATTACATTATGTACATGCACCATTATTTATTTTACCAATCTCCACTGTGATTATTCTTATGCATCATTTTCTTTTTCATCTTGGTTATTTACCTTGAACATGCAGGACTGTGTACTAAGAAATTACTGGGTCAAAAGGCAAGGACATTAAGACTTTAGATATACATTGTCCATTATCATCCAAGAACATTGTGTGCCAGTGTTATTTTTGCAACACCTTTGCTGAAACTGGGTGTTATAATTATAAAAATAGTCATCAATTTTAGAGGCAAAACTTGCTGTTTCAATTTGTATTTTTGATTACTAATGAAATTTTACATTTAGAAATATGTATTAGGCAACAATGTTTCTTTTGAATTGTCTGTTCATGATCCATAGTCATTCTTTTGTATGAATATTTATCTTACAAGATGTAAAGATATCAAACGCTTACCTGCAATTAGTGTTGAAAATATTTTTTCCAAGTTTACCATTTGCCTTTTAATTATATTTGTGATGTTTTAAACAGATACTTTAAATTTTTACTTTAAACCACGTATCAATCTTCCTTACCATATAATTCAATAAATATTCATTTGCATGTTTAAATAGACCATTATTTACAAACTAGTTCCCTCTATCTTTTTCAAGGATTTATTTTGGTATATTTATGAGTAGAAGTTCTGATTTTATTGTTTTTTCCAAATAGTTAACCAAGTTGTTATATAATTTTAAAATTTTATTTAAAATAATTATATATTTTATTTTTTAAAAAAGCACTCTTCCTCCATTTTTACAAAATGATAGCTTTAGCACATGCTACATTCTTACTTGTACTAGGGTCCTTTTCTGCTCCATTCATCTTTTCTTTTTTTCAGACATTCAGTTCCATATAGTTTAAATTATTATTATTATTATATATTTTAATATCTCATAGTGTACTTTCTTTTAATAATATTTTTTCAGAAACTTGATTTATAATGATTATTATCTTCAGCTGATTCCTTTAGGTTGATGTAAAAGTTATTTTGTAAAGTTTCTTCTTCTTCCCCAAATTATCATGTCCAGGTTTTAATTTTTACAGTTTTTAAATTAATCTGAGGAGATCTGACAAATTGCTTAGAAGGTTTTTTGTATGTGGCCTTTCCAATTAGACTATATAATTTGTGTTTTGGAAAACATTTGTGACATTTTACAATAATTGTACTTCTAAAAAAAACCCCACGTTTTTGAAAAATACTTGTTGACATTGTGTGATAGTAAGAAATAGATTTTGAATGAAGATAAAGCAGAAGGAGGGCACCATATATATTGCTTATAGGACATAAAAGGAATTGGAAGGTGGAGAAGTAGGGGAAAGAATAAACGAAAGGAAAATAATAAAATTAGAACAGGAGCAGATTGGGAAATTGCTGTTTCAAATAAAAGAAAATAAATGTTTTTTTTTCTTTAAAATAAAACAAAAAAGGAAGAGGGAAGGGGAGAGGGAACAGAGGAGTGGGGGAGAAGGAGGAGGGGAAGAGGGAGAGATGTGACCTAAGATACTCAATTTAAACACCAGAAAGCTGGCACAGAACTGTTTTTAATTTTTACTTTATCTCATAAATGAAGAAGGACCTAGAATGTAAAGGGGAAAAATCCTATTTTAGCAGCCTGAGTTCAATTCATTTTTAAAGAAATATATTTCTTGTAAAATGTATAAATTGGTTATGAAATTATTTTTAAAGATTTATACCCATATTTTCTCTCCCTCTGTATTTCATTATTTGAGTACAGAAAATATTTTGAAGCTTGTTTTTATTTTATAATTTAATACCTAAAAATCCCTGGTCTTACTTAAAGTAGTTTTTAATGTGATTGATAATAGTAAATTCTCTTCCATTTATTTATTTATTTTTTGGATAACTTTTCACTGTGATGTTTAGTTGTTTGGAAGGGAAAAAAACGACGAAGGCAAAAATATCTACAAAATGGATTGCTAATATTTATATATTAGAAAAATAACTTAAGTTACTTCACAATTGTGCTTGAAAGAGAAGTGCAGAGTTTGGATTTTAAGATTCTCAGTGGGATTCTGCCACTGAGAACAGTTTCAGATTCCCACATTTCTTCCTGAAGGTGGCAGTATTTCAGTGACTAAATTGTGACAACAAGCCAAATAATTGTACCAGAGCTCTCAGAGATCAATAAAGGTGTCGTTTTTGAATGTGTAAGTCCTTTCAGCAAGACTTCTGTTTCTTGATTTGGATCACCTGCTAGAGACACATGTGGCCTACCCACTGACTAGTGATTACATAAGATAAGGACTCAGGAGAGTAAGATAGTATTTTAGTCCCTCAAATATTGGGGGGAATTTTTTGGTGGCATTGGATTGGAGAGTGAGAGAAAAAAGAAATATTTCATTAAACTTAGAATTTCATGTAAAGTAGCAAATGTAGAGACAAGAAGCAGAATTGTGTGCTTGATGCATGTTTAGTGGATGAGTGGCCGTTTAATCCAGACTGTTACTTTTCTTAAGAGACAAACAAAATGTTCCAAGTGTTTGAAGATATAATTACTATGTAAACAAAACTTTATTTTTGTCAGTAATTAACACATTGCCAAAAGAAGTAAGAACATTAACATATTTTGGAGCAAATACTATAATAACGATCAAAATAAAATGAATTTTAAACATTTTAAGCAGTAAATTCTAGAAAGAGAATGTGTAGACATCTATGCATATATGTGTTAATTAACTAACATATGAGGAAATAAATACACATAAACAAAAAAATTAAATATAGATGAACATAACGGTTATTTAAGAAGAGTCAAACTGTGCTATTTAGTTTATCATGGTATTTTAAATAACCAATAAACATCAACAGTGTTGACGTTTGGGATTAATTCATCATTTATTTTGATTGGTCAAGGACACATTAAACTAAAAATAGCCTGGCTGATTTGTGGTACTGTCTGTTTGCTTAATATGTCTGTATTATAGTTCTTCCAAAAGAACTAGAAGCTACAAGGCCCCAGGGAATGATAACATTGTAGTCCTCTGAAAGTTGTCACCAATAATGGAGATAAACTGATTCTTGGAGTAGCAGCAGCATGATATTTTATTCAGTTTACAATATTCTAAAAATTCTCTTGAAAAGAAAATATTTCTCCTTCAGACCTTTTATCAATTCAGTGACAAAATTCTCCTTTCTGTTCCAAACATGTGAACTGTGCCAATTTACATTCCATTGATGACTACAGTTTCACAAAGTTTTTGCTGGTTTTTCAAAATTTCAATCTCTACATTTAGATACACCTTAGGGGTATATATATATTTTTTATGCATCCCACTAGCTAGTGAATTAATCACTCTCTGTTCTTGCATCACAAGTATTGACTAGACTCTACCTTTTATTTTTCACTATATTCTATCAATGCCTGCTAGATCGATACCAACTTTTTCATCAGAAACCATTTTATTCAATACTTTACTTTTTTTTTTAAAAGAAAAGTTTTCAATTCACAGCAATATTTAACAGAAAGTTCAGAGAATTCTCATATAATCCCTGTCCCCACATATCTACAACCTCACTCACTGTCAATATCCTGCACCAGAGTGGTACATTTGTTACAATCAATAAACCTATATTGACACATTATTACCCAAAGTCCTTAATGCACATTAAGTTTACTCTTGGTGTCATTATATATTTGACAAATATATAATGACATATAGTCTACATTGTAATATTGTATAGAAGAATTTTGCTGCCCTAAAAATTCTTTGTACCCTGCCTTTCCTTCCTTCCTTCCTTCCTTCCTTCCTTCCTTCCTTCCTTCCTTCCTTCCTTCCTTCCTTCCTTCTTTCCCCCAACTTGTGAAAATCACTAATATTTTCACTGTTTCTATAGTTTTACCTTTTTAAGAATGTCATGTAGTTGGAATCATACAGGATGTACCCTTTCAGATTGGCTTATTTCACTTAGTAATACATACTTGTTACTGTCATGTCTTATTTCTTACTTCTTTTTAGTGCTACCTAGTGTTCCATTGTTTGAATATACCAGTTTATTTACAATTAGGAGATTTTGGTTGTGATACCCACCCAGCTTCCCCACAGAACTAATGGTTACAGTTTTTTTTTTTTTTTTTTCCTCCAAGAGAAACAGAGAAATTAGGCTTCCTGGCTTTAAAGTGTGAAAATTACATTGTCTTATCTGGGGAAACCAGTCCTCAGGCTTATAGTAGAAAGAAACTGAAACTCACCAGATCACTGCTTCCAGACAATGAGATGCCAGACCCACCTGTTTGCTAACTCCTCTTCCGATTCCCTCCCCAAATTCCTGTTTACCAGCTTCTCTTCCTTACTCCTCCCTAGTTCCTATTTTCCACATTCTTACCCCATTATATAACCCCCTGCAGTAGGAATGGGAGACAGAATTGAGAAAGAATCTTTCTTTCTTCTTGGCTGATATTACCCAATAAAAAGTTCCTTTCCCTGGCAATACTCATTGTCTCTGGCTTTCTGTGTGGGAACAAGACCTCAACCTAACTCCTGGTGTTCAGTAACAGTTGCTTCCAAGTTTCAGCAAATAGGAATAAAGCTGCTATAAAAATCTGTGTAAAAGTTTTAGAGTGGACATGGATTTTCTGTTCATTTGGTTAAATACCAAGAAGTACAAATGGTGAGTCTTGTAGTAAGAGTAGGTTTATTTTGTAAGAAACTGCCAAACTGTCTTCTACAGTGGCTGTACCATTTTGCCTTCCCACTAGCAATGAATGAGAGTTCTTGTTGCTTTACATCCTTGCCAGAATTGGGTGGTATTAGTATTTTTTATTTTGGCCATTTTCATAGGTATATGATGGTATCTTGTTGTTTTAATTTGCAATTCCCTAATAACATATGATTTTGAATATATTTTTTAATATGTCAGATAATTTTTTTTTATTCTCAGCATTTTGCTACTTTTGCTCAGCATTTTGCCTGTGAGATTCATTCATGTTGTTCTATATATCAGTAGTTCACTTTTATTGCTATATAGCATTTCTTTGTATAAATATACTCTAATTTGTTCATTCATTCTCCTGTTGATGGACATTTAGATTGTTTCCATTCATTGACAATTGTGAATAAAGTTGTTATGAACATTTTTGTACAATTTCTTTTAGTACAGTAATAGGTTTTCTTTTCTCTAGGATAAATACATAGGAGTTGAATTGCTATGTCTGAAACTAGCCCAGTTTCCCCCATATAACTGATGTTTATGTGATTTTTGAATAAATGTAGAAACTGGCCCTTGTCTTAAAATCTGAAACTTACATTTCTCATTTTTCTCATCTGAGTTCCTTTCTCAGGAAACCAACCTTAAGGCAAGGCTCACCAGATCACAGAATCCAGACTTAGAGATGCCAGATAGCTCATTTATTATGATAGTGTTTTTTTGTTTTTTGTTTTTTTTACCTCTCCCTAATTCCTATTTTCCTGTAGTTACATTCCTTTCCTGCAACTTAAACCCCTGATTTTAGTCAGTCAGAAAGAGACAGATTTGTGACTAATCTCCTGTTCTCCTTAACTGATACCACTCAAATAAAAATACTCCTTGCCTGGCAATCCTCATTTTCTCAGTGATTAGCTTTCTTTGCTGCAAGCAAAGAGACCTAGACCAAACCCCTGGAATTTTTGGTAACATGTCAATAGGTGGATGTATATTTAACTTTATAAAAAACTGCCAAGAATTATTCCAAAGTGATTGTACCATTTATATATCTGTCAGCAATATTTGAGATTTCCTGTTGCTCCACATCTCACCAACATTTGGTGATGTCATTTTTTATTTTATTAATTGGGTGAATGTATGGTACATCTCAGTGTGATTGGGTTTTTTAAAAAATCATTATACTTTAATTTTTAGAGCAGTTTTGGGTTCATGCCAAAATTGAGGGGAAAGTGCAAAGTTCCCATATGTGTCTTGTCCCCACACATGCACAAAGTTCGTAGTTTACATTAGTGTTCACTCTTAGTGTTGTAATTCTATGAGTTTTTACATATGTATAATTATTCCCTCTCATCCTTTGTATCATTGCTGTTACTAATTTCACTTATATATAAACAGATGAACTCAAATACATTGTTGCTATTTCAATTTTGGACAAACTATCATCTGTTAGACTGATTAAGAAAAAGAAAAATGTATATTTTAAATTTTATCTTCACTTACTCTCTGATGCTGTTCTTTTCTTTATGTAGAATTGAGTTTCCTTTTTTTTTTTTTTTTTTTTTTGAGTTGGAGTTCTCACTCTGTCGCCCAGACTGGAGTGCAGTGGCCACTCCCGGCCACTGCAGCCTCCACCTGCTGGGCTCTGGCAATCCTTCCGCCTCAGCCTTCCAAGTAGCCAGAATTACAGGCATGAGCTACCACGCCCGGCTGATTTTTTGATTTATTGTAGAGATGAGGTCTCACTGCCCAGGCGGGTCTCGAACCCGCGGGCTCAGGCAATCTACTCACCTCAGCCTCCCAAAGGCACGGGATTACAGGCTGAGCCACCGAGCCCGGCTAGAATTGAGTTTCTAACCTGTGTCATTTTCCTTCTCTCCGAATAACTTCTTTTAACATTTCTTAGTCTACTGGCTAATATCCTTAAATTTTTTTTTTTTTTGCTTGAGAAAGTCTTTATTTCTCCTTTATTTGTATAGGATAACCTCATAGGTTACAAGATTCTAGATTGGTGTTTTTCCCCGCCTTCTCAACACTTGAAATATTTAACTCCACCTCTTCCTGATTGCACAGTTTCTGAAAAAAAAGTGAATATAATTCTTATCTTTGTTCTTTTTATAGGTAAGGTATTTTTTTCTTCTCACATTTTCCAAGGTTTTTTCTTTACTGCCGATTTTCTGAAATTTGAATATTATATGCCTAGATGTAGGGAGTTTTTGTTTGTTTGTTACATTTTTCCTGCTTGGTGTTCTTGAAGTTTTTTGTGTTTGTGCTTTGGTATCTGACATTAATTTTGGGGAAATTCTCAGTCATTATTGCTTTAAATATTGCTTCTGTTTCTTTATTTGTTTTCCTTCTGGCATCCCCATTTTGTGTGTGTTATACCTTTATTAGTTATCCCATTGTTCTTAGACATTCTGTTCTGGATTTTTTGTTTGTCTTTTCCAATTTTCTTTTTCTCTTTGCTCTTCAGTCTTGGAGGTTACTATTCTTATCTTTAAGCTCATGGATTCTTTCCTCCGCGGTGTCTGGTCTACTAATGCCTCTGTATTTCTTTCACAATATTTCTGGTCTCTAGCATTTATTTTTGATTATTTTTTAGAATTTCAATCTCTCTGCTTACACTGTCCATCTGTTCTTGCACATTGTGTAGTCTGATAATTCCATCATAACTTCTGTATCTGACTCTGGTTCTGATGCTTGCTCTGTCTCTCTAAACTGTATTGTTTGACTTGTAATTTTTTTGTTGAAGTTGGACATGGTATACTGGGTGAAAGAAATTCCAATAAATAGGTCTTTAATGGTATAGTGTAAGGTGTGAAGAAAGGGATAGCATTCTATAATCCTATGATTAGATCTCAGCATTTGGTGAGCTATTCTTCTTGACTGTGAACTTCACCTGTGCTTCTCAATGGTATTTCCCTTCTTAGGTTGGACAGAATGGCTAGAGGGGCCTGGCATTGGGTACTTCCCTTCTCCCAGGTAGGTTGAGCTCTGACAAAATTCCTGCAGGTTAATTTCTCTTGAGGGTAGGACTTGATAAGAAGAACAAAACGTTTATTTTTTCATTCCCTTGCAAGAAGCATGAGGACTCACTGAGGACCTGGTAGAGTTCCCAGAGGTAAGACTAACTTCCTCTTCCTTCCTATTCCTGGGTCTTTCTAGAGTTTTAATCTCTCAGACTTGTTCTCACTGAACCTCTAGAAATTCAGCTTTTTCTACCCTGCTACTGGTTTAGGCTTAGATTTTTATACACTGCTACTGGGGGTCTGCTGTGGTAAGTTCTGATTCTCTGTATTTGCTCATCTGTCTCTCCAATTTGGGGGGCAGTCATTTGTCCTGTGACTTCACTTCTCTGACAGATCTAAGAAATGCTCTTGATTTTCTAAGTTTTTCCAGCTTTTTGCTTGTTGTTTAGGCAACTTCTATGTGCCTCACATGCCAGACAAGAAATTGAAAATCTCCAGTTCTTTACTTTTTAATCACAGATGTGGGACCATTATGCAGGAATTAAAGCAATATCCACATAATCATTTAATTTTGGGCCTAATGCTTTAGAAAACGAATGGAGAAAAAACATTAATGTGATGTAATCTTTACATTCTCCTGAGATATAGAAGAATAAAAGTGAAAAAATACAGAGTAATTATATGTTCATTGGTGGATAAAATCTGATGTATGCAAAATTCCAGTTTTTAAAAATCGCTCACTATGTATGATTTTGAAGGCATCATGAAATGTTAATGTAGACACAATTTCAAACATGAACAAGATTTCTTCTTACCCCATCTGTCCCCTGACCTCTCTCTAGCACCCTTACTGTTAACAGCACGAAACCTAGTTTGATGGAAGAAAAGGGATGATAAGCACAAGTTGGCTACATTTTAAAAAATTTTCTTTGAATAGTCACAAAGAGGTTTTTTTTAAGCTGTCAAAATACAAACTGTTCCTGAACAATTAAGTATTTCACTAGTGTGGTTAATTTTTCCACATGGATTATCATCCCAGAACTCTTAGAAAATAATCTTTTTTGTAGACTCTTGGTCTTGGTGACAACTCTTATTCTTGGCATTCAGTAAGCAATGCATACTATTTTTCCATCTTTGGCTTCCCAGAAATAGATTCCTAATACCTGATAGGTATTATTTTTATACTTTTGTGCATAGAATAATATCTTGGTGAACTTGGGTTCAAAGATGATATAAAAATTCATGGGTGAATGAAATTACCTTTGGTTGAGAGATCGAAACAATGATCATGATGCTATTGGCATTAAAGAGAAACATTTTAAGGCCAGTCGTGGGTATCAACACTTTAAAAATCTTCATGCCATTTTGTCTAGGTATCCTGCTTCAAAATTATTCCAACTACATGATTTAAAACAGTAAAACAATTAACATATGGGAAATAGGAAAAAACAAATAAAAATTTCATCCTGTCATGGAAAGTCATGCATCCATTGGAATAACTCTGAAAATGTTTATTTTCCATGCCATTAGCTTCATTATCTCTTTTAGATCCCTTGACCAAGGATAATTTCACTCACCTCTGCCCTTGTACAACACTCTAAAACATTTTGTTCATAAGATTACAGAATTTATGTAGTTATCTTATTGATGCCTATTACATTTTAAATTATTGAAGTGAAAAATTGTCTTTCTCATCTTTGTTTTTCTTGAACATGGTACATACTGTAATTTTCTTCAAAATAAACAGATGAGAAAGATGAAGTCTCTCCAATGAATTTCACTTACCATGGTCTAGTTAATAGTACCAGTTCCCCCAAAACATGCTTCCAACTTTAGTTACCATGGTACATTATCAGTGGTACCATGGTACACATTTTGTTGCTGGGCGCATTGTCAGCTGCAGTATGTTGCAGTATCCAGGAAGTGAACTAAAGACTATGCCTGCCATGTCAAATCCTCTGTTTGGTAAAACTCTCACTCTTCCTTCTAGCTTTTTAAAAAATTGTGACTAAAAAAGCACACAATATAACATTTACCCTCTTAACCATTTTAAAGTGCATAGTTCAGTGGTATTAACTATATTTACATTTGTTATATAATAGCTCTCTGGAATGTTTTCATCTTTTAAAACTGAAACTCTGTGCCTATCAAACAATTGCTCATTTTCCCTTCCTCACCTCCTAGAAAGCACCACTCAACTTTGTTTCCATGATTTTGACTACTTTAGACATAAGTGAAATCATTCGGAATTTGTTCCTTTGTGACCTTCTAGTTATTTTGTGTACCTTATTTGTCATGTGGTCACCTCACAGAGGAAGGGATGAAGGAAGTGAGCCATATTTATGTGTATGTTAAATATTGGTTAAGATTATTTTTCTATTTTTAAACAAAAATTTATAAGTGAAATTCGCACATTTACTTTCTACAGCCTCATGGATCATCTTGTATTAACACACTGTCAATACCCTCTAGCCAGAGGCCACCAGAAACCTGCCTGTAGTTGAACAAGTTGAGTTTCTTTCTCATTGCAGCAAGGGAAAAAGACATACTATGGGAACTGTGGGATGTTTCAGTAAGAGGATGTTTAAAAATACCTATTAAAGGACTTGGACTTTGGATGGGTGATTTTGAGAAGGGCTTAAGAAACCAGAATTTGCTCTACATAATACCTGTCAGGAAGTGAAAGAAATTCTATGATTGGGTATCTCAATAAATCTTATTTGTAGAGAGGGCAGACTACAGCAAGGATAAAGCTATAATTGGTAAAGAAAAAGCAGGAACTCTTATTAGCCAGGAAAAAGGGTTGTTTGATATTTTGTGACGTTTTCCACAGTGACCTTATTTTGATCGGTGCTTAGACAAAATAATGAAGCGGGCTTATTTTGTCTCACTTTATCATGGTCTCAGAGTGGCCTTGTCTGACGTTGATGTTCTGTGGGCTGTTTATGTTAAACAGGGGAACAGCATGGCTTTGCCATGAGCACCAGTCCAGTTCATGATAACACTGAGACCTGGTTGTATCAGACCAGTTCCTGGATTTCAGGGCATGCTGTTTTCTCGATACTTTTGTGGATCTGTAGGGCTGGAATCAAAGAAATCTATGATGTAATGTCAGTTTCACCACTAACTTGTAGTGTGATCATGGGCAAATGATTTACTCTCTGTCACTTCAATTTCCTACCGGGTACCTACCTCAAAGAAACATGGTAGGCATTAAATGAGATAAAGCATCTGGGATGCTGGGCAGATTAGGTTGTGTTGAGTGACAGCTCATGTTAACAATTACTTCTCCTTGGCTCTCTCTCATGGGGGAATCCCTTTGTTTTTTCATTTAAGAAATGCTTTTGGGGTGACTTCCGTGTGTCAAGCACTGTGCTAGGGATGCAATGGTAAACAAGACATCTGTGGCCTCTGCCTTACAGAACTTGCAGTCTAGCATGGTTGTCAGACAGCTAAATAGGCAATTTCACAGAGGGCAAAATGTTCTGTGAAGGACTATAGACATCCCTAAAATAGCTTAGCAGGGCAGGAACACTGTCTCTAGAAAAGGGTGATGCTTATGATGGTAACTAACAGATGAGCAGGAGTTATCTGTCATCTAGGTAGAAGGAACAACATAGGCTAAGGCAGAAGAGTGAGGGAGAACAAACAAACAAATAAACAAAAAATAACAAAGGAAAAAAACTATCATTTAAGTGTACTCCATGTGAAGCAATTTCTTTCTTTTCACATCTTGCACATAATTTTAGTCGCTACTGCAATAGTGATTACAGCTGATTAATTAATTAATGATGATACAATGCTTTGAAAATACAGAATGCAGCACATTTGCTAACAAAATGATGATTAGCATGATTACTGTTTCAATATAGCCTCTGTTTACTATCTGCACTTGGACTTCCAACTGTCTGCTTGTCTTCATGCACCAGAGACAGCTGCTTCACAATGGTTTGGTGGCTATTTTGGGTCTTTCCTTCTCTGGGTTGTGAATGAACACAGGACTGACTAATAATGGAAAGAAAAAAGTGGTCTCAGTGGCTTCCAAGGTCTTTTCCTAACGTGACATTCTACGAAGTCTACTACTCTCAATTTTGGATACACTGAAATCAGGTCATAAGGTATCAGAGGTCTGTGGTGTGGAAGCATCTGGTGAAGCAAATGCACCAAAGGCTATTTTTGGTTATTTCCGTATGTAAACTTTTTTGGTTAGGGTGCACCGAATAAACATAACTTCTTGCGAGTTTCACAATTATCTTTTCTATTACACATAATTTCTAAAGAAGTAACAGACTAAATGGGATTCTAGCAGTGTGTACTCTTTCCTTGATAAAAAGACTTCAGTGTTATCATCTTCTGCCATTAAAAAACAAAAAACAGAAAACAATGGCGCAGAGTTTTAATTGTTAATGAATATCTGAAAGCACTTAGTTTATAGTTAAGCACTATCCAAAGTGTTTTTTTGTTTCTGTAATGAATAGCCAGGATAAACGGATGTAGGTATTGATAAAGATCACCTTGGCTAATAAACATAGTTCTGTCAAAATGTTGGCTTTAGGCTGGGCACGGTGGCTCAGCCTGTAATCCCAGCACTTTGGAAGACCGAGATGAGTGGATTGCCTGAGCCCGCGGGTTCGAGACCCGCCTGGGCAACTTGGCGAGACCTCATCTCTACAATAAATCAAAAAATCAGCCGGGCGTGGTAGCGCGCACCTGTAGTTCCAGCTACTCGGAAGGCTGAGGCGGAAGGATCGCCGGAGCCCAGCAGGTCGAGGCTGCGGTGACAAGGAGCGGCCATTGCACTTCAGTCTGGGTGACAGAGTGAGACTCCAACTCAAAAAAAAAAAAAAATGTTGGCTTTAACATAGTCTGAAGGAAGTTTCTGGTGAAATGTTCTTCTCTTTAGCACACAGAGAGTTCTCACCAGTTGTCCAGTGTGTCAAGTGACTCCCACGCTGGCTGGCTGGCAAGATAAAATGATGGGAATTTGGCTTGGAGAGGTTATATGAGCAGATATAAGCCTAAAAATGTTTGCAGACATGTTTCCACTGCAGGTATTGAATGTTTGCCACTATCTTTTGCCCAAAAGTATGGTACCTATCATGAAAAGCTTACTTCTGGTAGGGCAGAAAAGACAAATTCACAAATATATTTATATTAAAAGAAGCAACTTGTGGCAAATGCAGTAAGAGATGACATAAATTCATGCTTAAAAGAAAGCAGGGAAGGGAGAAAGTATTCTGAGCTGAGGTGGCTTTTGGAATGGGCCTTGAACAATAGAAAGTATTTCAAACAGCAGAAATTGTATAGTGGGTGGGAGGAGGAAGAACATTTCTGGACTTTGCAATGGCACTGAGCAAGAATGTGAAGAAAAGTTGACAATAGCTATTAAATCCTGTCTATGTTATCTCTGATTTCTCATTGTATTTACTGATTTCTCATTGTATTTAAAGTAATTATTGATAGGTAAGGACTTACAATTGACATTCTGTTTTTTGCTGACTGTTTTGTGTATTGCTTGTTCCTGTCTTCATATCTACTTTGTGATTTGTTGATTTTCTGAAGTGATATGCTTTGATTCCTTTCTCTTTACCTTTTTTGTATCTACTATAGATTTCTGTTTTGTGGTTACCATGAAGCTTACAGAAAACATCTTATGGTTATAACAATCTATTTTGCACTAATAACAACTTAACTTCAGTCACATACTCTACTCTTTTACTCCCTCTCCTACATTTTATGCTTTTGATGTAATAATTTACATAATTTTATATTATATGTTCATTAATACTTCATTATAGCTGAGTTATTTTAACACTTCCTCTTTTAATTTTTATCTTGGCGTTATAAGTGATTTACATACCATCATTATAATATTAGAGTATCCTGAATTTGACTAGATATTCACACATCAGAGAGTTTTACATTTTCATATGTTTCCTATGTTATTAATTGAGATCTTTTTGTTTGAGCTTGGAGAACTTCTTTTAGCATTTCTTAGAAGACAAGTCTAATAACAATGAACTTTTTCAGCTTTTGTTTATCTGGGAAAGTCTTTATCACCCTCTCATTTCTGAAGGACAACTTTGCAGGTAAAGTGTTCTTGGTTGGCAGGCTTTTTCTTTCTGCACTTTAAGTATATAATCCCACTCTTTTGGTCTTCAGAGTTTTTGCTGAGAAATTCATTGATGGACTTATGAGAGTTCCCTTGTATGCGACAAACTTTTTTTCTCTTTTTTTTAAAGATCTTTATTTTTGACTTTTGACAGTTTGATTATAATGTGTTTGGTGAGGCCTTCATGGCTTGAACTTGTTTGGGATCTTTTGAGCTTCATGTACCTGGATATTAATATTTCTCCTTGGATTTGGGAAGTTTTCAATCCTTATTTATTTGAACAAGTTTACTGTCCCTTTCTTTCTTTCTTTTTTTTTTCCTTTGGGTTGGAGTCTCACTTCATCGCCCAGGCTGGAGAGCAGTGACAAGCTCATGGTCACCCCAGTATCAACTGCTGGCCTCTAGAGATCCTTCCACCTCAGCCTTCCAAGTAGCCAGAACTACAGGCATGTGCTACCTCACCCAGTTAAGTTTTTATTTATTGTAGAAACAATGTGTTGCCAAGTTGCCTGGGCTGGTCTCGAACCCGCATGCTCAAGCAATCCACTTACCTCGGCCTCCCAAAGTGCTGGGATTACAAACTGAGCTACCAAGCCCAGCCTGTCCCTTTCTTTCTGTTTTCTTTTTTTGGAACTCCCATAATGTATACGGTTGCTCTCTTGATAATGTCACATAAATCCCATAGATTCACTTCATTTTTTTCATTCTTTTTTCTCCTCTGAGTTATTTCAAATGACCTGTCTTTGAGATTGCAGATCATTTCTTCTGCTCAATTGAGTCTGCTGTTGAAGTTCTCTGTCACAATTTTTAGTTCACTCATGGTATTCTTGAGTTCCAAAATTTCTGTATGGTTCTTTTTTATGTTGTTTGTTTCTTTGTTGAACTTCTAATTTTCATCTTTTATTGTTTTCTTAATACTGTTAAATTGTTTATCTATGTCCTCTTGTAGCTCACTGAGCTTCTTTAGAACAATTATTTTGGATTCTTGGTCAGGAAATTAATGGATCTCCATTTTTTTTGGAGTTGGTTACTGGAAGTTTGTCGTATTCCTTTGGTGGTGTCATATGTCTTTGAATTTTCATGATCTTTGTAGCCCTTTTTAGGTGTCTGCATGTCTGAAGAAGCAGTCACCTCTTCCAGACTTTATATGGACAGGCTTTGGTAAGGAAAAACCTTCACCTGTGGGAGAGGGGCACACTAATGTATGCTTTGGCACTGGGTCTAGTGGCACTGGATCTAGTGGCTTAGAGCACCACACATGTGGGCATGCAGCAGCCCTGGATTTTGGGCACATGATGTTTTGTCAGCTCAGGCTGCTAGTAT
Organism: Carlito syrichta; assembly: GCF_000164805.1. NCBI lineage: Eukaryota > Metazoa > Chordata > Mammalia > Primates > Tarsiidae > Carlito > Carlito syrichta. The sequence goes on from NW_007232072.1 coordinate 727,198, forward strand.
CCACAACATTGGCAACCGCATGACCCTTGGTGGCAAGAGCTGTGGGAGGTTCATAGTGGCTACGAGGGCTGCTGGAATTATCAGCAGTACCTCTGGGTGCAGCATCAAGGGACCAGGGCAGACAGTGGTGGAGACTGGGGACAGTGATGTATATGTGCTTGACTGCAGGTGCCAGCTGTAGGAGCCAGCTGCAGGCACATGCATACTGAGAAGGACTGGCTATAGACAAGTACATGAAGGAGAGTGCTAAGTCAAGTGGCAGAGGTTAGGCTAATTGCAGGTGCATGTATGGTGGTGGTGGGGAGGGAGGCGAGCTGCATGTGTGCTCAAAGCTGTGGAGGCTGGGGCTGGTGTCATGTACACATGTGGCTGCGGGGGTCAGCTGTGGGTATGCATGCAGAAGTAGGAGCAGCTCTTGCAGGGTGAGTAGGGAGGCAGTTCAGTCAGCTGAAGTATGTGAAGGCAAATAACTGCAGGCCCTCAGTGGCAAAAGCTACTAGGGTCTTTTGTGGGGCAGACCACTGAGGTTCATGCCAGGTACTGTGGGTCCTCAGTGGTGAAAGCTGTAGGGAGACTGCAGTGGCCCTGGAGATTGCTGAGGTCCTTAGTGGTGAAGGCTGGGTGGGGTGAAACCAAAGTGAGTCTTTTAGGCAGTGCTCCAAAAGGCTATGGAAGCTGGTTGCTCCCCCTGCCCTCCTTTGCCCTGTGATGGGAACTCATGTACTAGGAATTTCCCCTCAGTGCTCAGTAGTGCTGGCCATGGGGATAGGATGATACAAGCAAAACATAACTGTTCTTTCTACCTGTTTTGTGCCATTTTTCTCAGGGTTTTTACTCCACTGTGTAGATACGCTTTCTTAATGGGACCCTTGAGCACTCCCAGAACTATTTTCCTTCATGGATAGCTACTTAATTGTTGTTTTTATTTATTTATTTATTTTTATTTATTTATTTTTGAGTTGGAGTCTCACTCTGTCACCCAGATTGGAGTGCAGTGGCCGTTCCCGGCCACCAGCCTCGACTTGCTGGGCTCTGGCGATCCTTCTGCCTCAGCCTTCCAAGTAGCTGGAACTACAGGTGCGCACTACCATGCCCGGCTAATTTTTTAAAATTTATTATATAGATGAGGTCTCGCCAAGTTGCCCAGGCGGGACTCGAACCTGCAGGCTCAGGCAATCCACTCACCTCAGCCTCCTAAAGCGCGGGATTACAGGTTGAGCCACCAAGCCCAGCAATGGTGTTTTTAAAATGGGTATACAAAGTCTGAGATCTCCTTCTTCACCATCTTGCTGATGTCTCCTCTGTCCTCTCATTTGAAGGGGTCAGAGGGGTCCTAACGTCCCAGTCTTGTTGGGATAGTCCCAGTTTATACATTTTGGCCTGACCTATGGTAATTTTGAGCTGTTGAATAATGCCCTTCACAGATGTCTACATCTTAATCCCTGGAACCTATATATTGGGTAACTTACCTAGTAAAAGGGACTGTACAGATGTGATTAAATCAAGGGTGTTGGGATGGGAGGTTACCCAGAATTCAATGAGTGGGCCCAATGTAATTACAAGATTACATTGTGTAAAAAGAGGCAGAAGGATCAGAGTTAGGAGTAGAAAAGGTGACAATGGAAGTATGAGTGATACGAGAAGAGGTGATGAGCTGCATGACATGCAGATGGCCTCTAGAAGCTGAAAAAGGCAAGAGAACAGATTCCTCCCTCAGAACCTTCAGAAGCAGTCAGTTTTCCAGACACATATAGCCTAATGAGACTGATTTTAGACTTCTGACCTCTAGAACTGTAAGATAATAAATCTGTATTGAGCCACTAAATCTGTGGTGATTTGTTACAGCAATAATAGGCAACTAATGCAGTAACTATTTATATTGAGTCCCTTTACACTCTCTAAAAATAGCCTGGTTTGGTAATAAATTAGCTATTTTTTTCTATCATAGGCAACAGCACCTTACATATGGTTCTGTTGAGTCATTTTAGGAAGTAAGCTTTAAGTCTATCTGCTCTGATGATCAGGGATGAGAGCTTGGATCATATATACATATATATGGGGAATTTAACCAGGTTAAACAGGGTGAGGACTGAGAAGGAGCAAATGGGGAGATGGGATCCTTCACTCTAACTGCATCCTGTGTTTAGATGTCCATGGGATCCTGTTCACAGGCTTAGTTTGGCTTAAGTCATGTCTTGTTCTGTTTGTTCACTTTGACATAGACAAATAGAATTTATGGTGAAATGTTTTCAGAACCATATTTCCAGAACAGTTGGAAGTATTTGCCTTTTAGATTCACGTAAATTCTAAGTTCATTTTTCCCAACAGCATCTGTCAGTTCATTTTTCAGAAATTTATAGAAAGAATATTTTCTTCTAAATACAATCTCAATTATATCTACTATCTATTTTTAAATAAATGCAATAATTTCTAATATCATGACTTCTTAAATCAAAAAGTCTCTTGAAATATTTTACCCAGAATAAAATAGCCCTGTAGTCAATTTCTATAACTTCTATATTGTTTGAGGGACTAAATCTACCAATTGTTTTTTATTTTTAAAATGGCTTGATTCTTCAAGGATTTTCCACAAATGTCTGAGGCATTGTTTGTAGGAGAATTAATTTAAGATGGCAACTCATTCATATAGATACCATAATGGTGTCTTGGCCCAGTTTATGATATAATAGAGAAATTCATTTCAGTAGTGACTAAGTACAGCAGTAAAATAATTCTATCTTTGTGACACTACAAAAGCCATCTATTTCTGTCTCATTATTTTTAGAGCTTTTGGACTTGCTCAAATACCTATATAAATGAGTGATTAAATTAGATACTAATTTTGGTTTTCAGAAAGATATTAAGAAATTTGTTTTTATATTTCAAGACCTTATAAAATGACCCTATGAAATTATCATTTGGACTTACAAATGAACTATTTCTATCTCATATTGACAGAATATTACTCTATACTATAATTATTCTACTAAAGAAAGCTATGAGGTTATTTGATTTTCCATAGTAGAGAATATGTGGTCCTGATCTTGCTTTTATTCAGTTTTATTTTGTTCTAAATTTAAGATATTGTATAGTAATTAGACAAACTGTAAGTAAAAGTTAATAGAAGAAACAAAAAAGTGAGGTAGAAGCAAAACAAAAATCGGATTATGAGCAACAATTCACATAAATTAAAGTAGAACTCTAGTAATTTGTGAGCTAACTCTTAGACAAAGTAAATATCTAAAGAAATATAAACTATACATGAAAAAATTCAAAGTTAAATTAATGTATTATTTTTAACAAAAGCTTTTTTCATAAATGTCCAAGATTTCAGAAATAAAAATATTGTATCAAAGAATCTGTGAAAAAACAGGATAAAAAAAATGCTAGGTGATGGCTAGAAAAGTACAGCTCAAAAGATGAAAGAAATTGATTAAAAACAAATGTATGTACATCAAGAATAATAATGCATATGAAAAGAAAACGACAGTTTGAGCAGTGCAATTTCATGTACTTAGTAATTAGTAGACTGAAAGTCTTAATTCCTGAGTAGGAACTCAGTTCCACATGCAGTTAGGACCATCACCTTATGTTAAACATTTTCACCCTTTACTGTAGTAAGTAATTTATTGGAATGAACACACTTTCATCAAAAGAAACAAGCAGCATGGTGACTCATGCTTGTAATCCCAGTACTTTGGTAAACTGGAGAGGAAGGATTGCTTGAGCCCAGGAGTTCGAGACCAACCTAGGTAACAAAGCAAGACCTAGTCTCTACCAAAAAAATTTTAAAAAGTAGCCAGACTTGGCAGCTCATGCCTGTAGTCCCAGCTACTCAGGAGGCTAGGTGGAAGTATCACCTGAGCCCAGGAGGTGGAGGCTGTGGTGAGCCGTGATCATTCCACTGCACTCCAGCCTGGGAGACAGGGAGGGATACAGACTCAAAAAAACAAAAAAAAAAAAAAAAGAAAGAAAGAAAAAGAAAGAAAACAAACACACAGCAACAATTTAACAAAAAAAGCCTAGTTCCTCCTAATCTATATTTTCATTAGTTTTATGAACTCTTTTCCAAAGCTAAAAATCTCATGATTATCAAACAGGCTACCCTACAGATAAAGAGATTCAGTCCAATGATTCCAACGGTACATCTGCTTTTTAGTGAAGACAAATGGTGTAGTCTGCATATAGAGCTAAGTTACTTTGGAATTTTAGATACTTCGCATAAGTGAGGTCATTTATTAACCTCCATTTTTAGATTTTGTGAAACACCAAGTTGGATCTTTGGGAGATAGACGTATTTCTAAAATTTGTGGGCTGTGTTTGTAGTAGACCAGAGGAAAGAATTCATGACAGAGCCACTCAATAGTCTAGGCAAAGAAATAAGTAGTGGCCGGGCTCGGTGGCTCAGCCTGTAATCCCGCGCCTTTGGGAGGCTGAGGTGAGTGGATTGCCTGAGCTCACGGGTTCGAGACCCGCCTGGGCAGCAAGACCTCATCTCTACAATAAATCAAAAAAATCAGCCAGGCGTGGTAGCACATGCCTGTAATTCTGGCTACTGGGAAGGCTGAGGCGGAAGGATCGCCGGAGTCCAGCAGGTCGAGGCTGCGGTGGCCGGGAGCGGTCACTGCACTCCAGTCTGGGAGACAGCGTGAGACTACAACTCAAAAAAAAAAAAAAAAAAAAAAGAAAGAAATAAGTAGTGATGACTCAAAGTTCACGTAAATATTGCACAAAATGTTCTGTGGGTGTACGTGAAAGAAAGTTGTAAATTGAAAAGCCACATGGACCGAGTGTTTTACATTTAACATATTTATATGAATATACATATATACATTATAATTCAGATTAATCATATTTATAACACAGTTGGATTTGTAAATGCAAATCTAGATATACCTTAATAAGTTTCCTTAACCTCTGTGTCACACAGTCAGTGGGTAAAGTGGGTAACTAATTATTAAAAGTCATATAAGTTATACCTTAATTAACCAGAACTAGAAAATCATCAATTAACTAGTTGTACTCCTAAGTATACATGGGAAGATTCATAGAAAGGAAAAATATCTGCGGATGTAAGACATAGAGGCAAGTTTTGAACTAGCAGATATCCCTTAATGAACAGCAGAGATTCCTCCTGTTAAACTAACTCAACATAAACATTGTGTAACTTCTCAGAGCTCATGCTGCTCTCAAAATATGAAATCTGCATCCGAATAGCTACCTTTTGAATGTAATCAGTATGGAAAATCTTTTGTGCGAACACACACATGCATACACACACACCTCCACACCTCTACAGGCTACCAGATGGTGAAGATTTGTGTAGCATTTATTTGCTAGAGAAGACACCTGTAAGCTTTTATACCCTGAAAAACTCTTGGAAAATCTATTTCAATCTCTTTATTTTACAGCTGGAACCTGAGCCCCAAAAGGTAACCACTAGGTGGCAGAAAATGTCATGTCACAGGTAAACAATGCTATTCACAGAATGCGCCTTTATTTATTTATTTATTTATTTTAAAGATGTGGGGTACAATTCAGGATTAGGTCTACAAATGTTCATTATGCAGGTTCCCTTGCTGATGAGGTGTGCCCCTCCCTCCCCTGGCAGTTTTTCTCAACTGCCAATCCCACACCCCTCCCCTGGCAGTTTCCCACTACTCCTTTTATTAATGTTTATTGAGTATTCATGAGATATCTGACTGACTCTGTCTTGGTGTTATAGGGTTAAAGAGGTGCTATAGAATGGTATGATGAGAATTATTCTAGGAGCCTAGAGACTTCTGTTTCTATTGTTACCTTCTGGCAAGATGCCTCTTTTCACTTATAGCTTCAATTTTCACACCTACTAAATAATGATAATATTACATAACATTCTTCAAGTGAGGTAATGTATGCTCAGGTTTTGTCAAGTATAAAACACATATAAGACACCATCATCATTATCTGAGTTAATCTCCTTAGATATATTTAGAGCAATGTAGATTAGGCGTGACAAAATTTTTGTTTTAATCAGAACCATTGGGGAAATCTAATAAGCTTAAATATTCTTAGGCTGGTGAATAGGTGTAGAGAACATGCTATAAATCTTCAGTGAAAGCCATCAGGAGTTTACATATGAGAGACTATGCCTTCTTTGTTTGCTTTTGGGAAAAGTTATTTTTCACAAGTAATAAATGGAATGTATACATTCTCATTTCCTTCTGTAGCTATAGCATCTTTCTTCAGAAGATTTTTCAAAGTTCTTTTGTAATAATGGTTTTCTCCCCTTTCTGAAATAGCCACCCTGCTTTATCTTAGCCTGTTTGGGCTCCTATAAGAAAACACCATAGACTGGATGCCTTGGAAACAAAGAGATGTATTTCTCACCGTTCTGGAGGCTGGGGAGTTCAAGATGAAAGCACCAGCAGGTATATGATGAGGGTCCTCTGTCTGGTTCATAGACTGCATCATTTCACAGTGTCCTCACATGGTGGTAAAGGCAGCTCTCTGGACTTGTTCTGTAAGGGCACTAATTCCATCCCTAATCACTTCTAAAGGCTCCACCTCCTAATGTCAACATATGAATTTGGGGAAAAACACAAATATTCAGACATAGCACCTGTAACACTTGATAATTGTGTACTATTCCAGGTCTTGCTTGTATTCTACGCCAGTGCTCTCCCTGGCTCCCTCTCCTCACAAGCTTCCTGTCTTCATTGCTGGGATTTCCTGATCCCTATCTGGAGGTTCACCCCCACCTTATGCTCTGAAATCAACCAAACAATCTAGTTCTTAGACAGGAGAGCATGATTAGGGACATTTTAAATCTTGCTGTCTATATTTGTGCCTGAGTTGCTTGAGATCAAACTGCTAGCCTCTGCCCAAGTTCTAGTCTCGGAGAAGTTGGAATGGTAGCAGTGGAAGCAGGTTTATCCTTGTAAAACTGTTCTCCAAAAATTATAAATTGTCAGTATTTTTAAAAAGGAGATTATTATTCTGATGAAAATACATCGAGGAAAGAGTGGGAAACATTGAGGAAGTTGGGAGAGCATTAAATAGTGGCTACCTTACACCAATAATAAACAAACAGAAACCCAAATAAAAAGCACAATTACATTCACAATAGCCACAAAACAAATGAAATACCTTGGCATCTTCCTAACCAGAGATGTGAAAGACCTTTACAATGAAAACTACAAAACACTGCTCAAAGAAATCAAAGATGACACAAACAAGTGGAAAAATATCCCATGCTCATGGATCGGAAGAGTCAACATTGTGAAGATGTCCATCTTACCTAAGGCAATCTACAAATTCAATGCAATACCCATCAAATTACCAACAAAATTCTTCTCACACCTAGAAAAAACAACACAGGAATTCATATGGAAACACAAACGACCAAGAATAGCCAGAACAATCCTCAGCAAAAAAAAATAAATAAATAAAGCAGGTGGTATCACATTACCAGACTTCAAACTTTACTATAAAGCTACAATCATCAAAACAGCTTGGTATTGGTACAGGAACAGGCATATAGATCAATGGAATAGAATTGAGATTCCAGAAGCAAAACCTCAATTTCTCAACCAACTCATCTTTGACAAAGCCTCCACCACCTACCACTGGGGAGAGGAGAACCTATTCAGTAAATGGTGCTGGGAAAACTGGCTGACCACATGCAGAAGATTGAAACAGGACCCCTATCTATCCCCATGCACAAAGGTTAACTCCAAATGGATGAGACCTAAATGTAAAACCTCAAACAATAAAAACCTTAGAAAATGAAGGACATACCCTCATGGAAATTGGAACTGGCATCCAATTCCTGAACAAAACCTGAAATCCACAGGTCATAAGAGAGAAGATAGACAAGTGCAACCTTATTAAACTGACAAACTTCTGCAAAGCCAAAGAAAACATCAAGAGAGCAGGGAGACAGCCTACAGACTGGGAAAAAGTATTTGCCAACACCAGGTCTGACAAAGTCTTAACATCTTGGATCTACAAGGAACTTAAATGTGCTGAAAAGAAAAAAACAAACAACCCCATTATAAAATGGGCAAAAGATATGAACAGACACTTCACAAAGGAAGACATCCGAGCAGCCAACAGACACATGAAGAAATGTTCAACCCCACTAATCATCAGGGAGATGCAAATCAAAACCACACGGAGATACCATCTAACTCTAGTCAGAATGGCAATTATCAACAACTCAAAAAATAACAGCTGCTGGAGAGGGTGTGGTGAAAAGGGAACACTGCTACACTGTTGGTGGGAGTGTAAACTAGTGCAACCTCTGTGGAAAGCAGTGTGGCGATTCCTAAAAGCTCTAAATATCAACCTCCCGTATGACCCCGCAATCCCCCTCCTGGGAAAATATCCTGAAGAACTCAAATCACTCTATGAAAAAGATGCCTGCACATATATGTTTATCGCAGCATTGTTCACAATAGCAAGAACCTGGAAGCAACCATGCTGCCCATCAAAAGAGGACTGGATTAAAAAAATGAGCTACATATACACGATGGAATACTATGCAGCCATAAAAAAGAACAAAATCATGAATTTCGCAGCAATCTGGATGGAACTAGAGTCTATAATACTGAGTGACCTCTCACAGAAACAAAGATCCGAGTATCTCATGTTCTCACTCATATAATGGACCTTGAACACCCAATGTAATACTATAAGAAAATGACTGACAGTAGTGGGAAACTATGGTGGGGAGAGGGAGATGGGATTAATGGTAGCAAACATCTGTCTGGGGACGGGGAAACACCTCTTATCAACAGGGTGCCTGAATGAAACATATTTGTATACCTAACCCTTAACTGTACCCACACTATCATAATAAAAAATATTGATAAATTAAAAAAAAATAGTAGCTACTTTTTAGGTATGTCTTTTCCCACCAAACTTGATCCCAGGCCTTTCCCATGTATACCTAGCTCTGAATCTCAGTTCCACGACTGCATTTCTTCTAGATCTCTTTGATGCTAACTGTTTATATGCTTTGATCTCTAAGTTATGATTGCTCTCAATTAGATTCAGTGGTTGACATGTCCTAATGTCATCTTGCTGAATTTCTCTGACATCTACTGCTTATCTAAGATACCACATATTGTCTATCATCTTGTTGGAAAAGTATATTGTTTTGTCTCTCTTTCCTCACAACATTATCTGTCTGGTCCTGATTTACACTCTCACAGAGTCACCCAGCCCCAGTGCTTTGAAAATGTCTTTGAAAGGGAATGGTGGTATCAGTCTAGGTTGTTAGAGGGGTGATGGCCATAAATGGATCAAAAGTCTTTTCTTTTGTAATGACTCAGACAATTGTTTGGGAATCTGAGAATGAGAGAAGACACAAATGGTGTCAGGCTAACAAAATAATAAACCACCACCTTTAGTTCTATATACCAGTGGGTATATGCCAATGGGTAGTTTGACTAAATTTGGGAATCCATCCAACCTTCATCTCCCTTCAACATTTATAAATCAGTAAATTAACCTTTTGCTAAAAGTGATACTAAATAATAAATGCTTAATGTCTTATCTTGAGTTTCCTGGGAAACAGACTCCAAGATGGAGATTTGTATTTAGGAAGTTTACTGTGGCATACTCTCCGAAAAACCCCCATGAGGGAGTGAGGAATTGCAGATGTAACAAAGACTTCAGCTCATAGCACAGGGCACTTTGGAAATGGAATAGTCTTCAAGTTGTTCTACATTGAGGCAAAAGGGTCTGGCTTTTGTACCTATACATACGAAGCCGTCTCTCTTTTCCTATGGGCAGTCGCTAGAGAGACCTGAGTTGTGAGCTGTCTGCAACCATTCTCTGGAAAGCAGGCAAAATGTGTGCCTAGGTCATAAAAGGTGGATCTGGTTGGCTCCCCACAGCATGTACATACTGCCACACATGCATACATATACATATATAAACGTACATACATAGCATAATATAAATAGCCATTCATATACACATAAATATTCATATATACTTCAATACATACATACACAGCCCTACATATATATGTATATTCACATATACTGTACACACATATATACATAATATATATGCACACACATCCATCAATATAAATATACATATATAAATATATGTATGCATGTACATACATACTACACACATCCTGTTATTTTGCTACTTTTCACAGTACTTTGACCTCACCCCAAAACGACATCGATCTTTTGATTTAAATATGGAATTCCTTAAGAGAGGGGTTCATCCTGTTTCCACAAGAAATTCTTCTGGAAATCCAAAGTTCAAACCAGGCTATTTTATACTCAGCATCAGAAAGTCATTTTAGAGTCTTAAAAATAGCATTCTCCCTACCTCCACATTCTTAGCACTACTCCAGAGCTTCACCAGAAAGCTTTTATAATAAATTATTTGAAATGTTTCCACAGGCATTTCTTTTACAGAGAGAACAATACCTTCATGTACAAAAATCTATATCTCAGCTAATGGCTAAGGATTACACTGACTAAGGCATAATGAGGTCACCATGTTGGGTTAATATTGAGAATATTTCTCTTTAGCCTTTTGGGCCTAAGTATCAGAGTGGCTATTCCTTTGTGTTAAAAAGGAATTCTTTTTATATTCTTTTTCATTTATAATAAGAAATTCCATTAAAGTGGCACCCTGACCATAATCTCTAACCTTGGACTCAATGATCTAGTTCGTTTTTACTCCCTTCTGGCATTGTCAAATAAAAAAGATATTTGATGATGCCAGACTAACACTATTGCCCATTTTTTATTGTAATAAATTTGTTACTGAATTATTTGGATTAATTGATTTCCTATCTTGTTATGAAAATAAATGAAAATAATAGGCATTCTGTTATGACAAATTACATTAACCTGTAGTCACTGAAATGAACATACTGGGGGGAACTCTATCATACAATAAAGTTGTTTGAATTAATTACAATGTGAATTAAATTGGCTATTGAGAGCTGGTGTTTTTTTCTTCATAAACATTGAATTTTTGTCTCTGTCAGGAGGGATGAGATTCTCTGACAATATCTTTCCAAGGCATTCGAGATACTTTGGACCAAAAACCCTCTTTTAGATATTTTGCAAATTCATTTTCATTATGTGCATGCTTATCATTATTGATGACTAATTATTATGTTTGAAATTAAAGAAGGGCATTAAAAATGATGGGATACAAAGTTAAGGCAACAAGCTGCCACTTTTAAAGAGTGTAAAACAATAATTGATAAATATTTATTAAATGATTAAAATAGCCTTAGATAGACTTGAATTTTAATGATTAGATAGAATTCAGCTGTGACGCCACCTGATCTAGTATCTTTTTAAAAAATGACTTTGTATTTTATTTTGTTTGTTTGGTTTTTTTTTTTTTTTTTTTTTTTTTGAGTTGGAGTCTCACTCCGTCATCCAGACTGGAGTGCAGTGGCATTCTCCTGGCCACTGCAGCCTCAACCTGCTGAGCTCAGGTGATCTTTTCGCCTCAGCCTTCCAAGTAGCTGGAACTATAAGTGGGCGCTACCACACTCGGCTAATTTTTGATTTATTGTGGAGATGAGGTCTCACCAATTTGCCCGGGTGGGTCTCGAGCCCGCAGGCTCAGGCAATGACCTCCCAAAGTTCTGGGATTACAGGCGTGAGCCACTGCACTTGGCTGAACTTTTTATTTATTTTAATATAATCTTAGACTTACAGAATAGTTCTAAGCACAGTACCAAAGGTTTCGGACCCAAAGGGTATTCACATTTTGCCCTACGTAATTCTCTCGTCCCTTCTCTCCATTTCTTTCCATACAAGGCAAGACTTCTTACATAATCACAGGGCACTTACAAAATTCAGGAAATTTAACATTAATGCATTTCAATTACCTAATGTATAGCCCATGTTTAAATTTCATCAATTGTCCCAATAATGCCCCTGAGAGAGATATTTTTCCAGGATCTAATCCAAGATCATAAATTGTGTTACACTGTCCTGTGTCTTTAATCTCCTTTAATCTGGAACAGTTCCTCAGACTTTGTTTTTCTTGACCTTGGAGTTTTTGAAGCATACAGGCTGGTTGTTTTGTAGAATATCCCTAAACTGGGTTTGTCTGATGTCTCTTCATGATTAGATTCCAGTTATGCATTTTTAGCAGGAATATAACAGAAGTGATGTTTCCTTCTCAACATGTAGTATTCTGATAAACTGTCAGTTTGTCCCAATCATGGTGATGTTAACTTTGATCCTTTGATTGAGGTGCCATTCCCAGATTTCTTTGCTGCAAAGTTATCTTTTTTCTCTTTGTAACTAATGAATAACTTGTGGCTGTGCGCGGAGGCTTGGTCTGTGATCCTCAGGCAGGAGGATTGCCTGAGCCCGGGGGTTCGAGACTATCTTGGGCAACTTGGTGAGACCTGATCTTTGCAACAAATCACAAAACCTGGCCGGGCGTGGTGGTGTGGGTCTGTGGTTCCAGCTATTTGGAGGGCCAAGGCAGAAGGATGGCCTAGGCCCAGTGGGTCGAGGCTGTGATGGCCTCAAGAGTGGGTCGAGGCTGTGATGGCCTCAAGGCAGAAGGATGGCCTAAGCCCAGTGGGTCGAGGCTGTGATGGCCTCCAACTCAAAAAATAAATAAATAAGTAAATAAATAACTTGTGGAACATTGTCTTGAGACAACTTAAATATACTGTTCCTCATCAGACATCTGGCCATCAGACCTCATATCTTTTTTTCCCCCTGAGTCGGGGTCTTACTCTATTGCAGGCTGGAGTGCAGTAGCATAATCACAACTACTGCAGCCTCTATCTCATGGGCTGCTGTAGCTGGGCGATCCTTCTGTCTCAGCTACCCAAGTAGCTGGGACTACAGGTATGTGCCACCATGCCCAGCTAAGTTTTTTATTTACTGTGGAGTTGAGGTCTTGCCATGTTGCCCAGGCTGGTCTCAAACACCTAGGCTCAGGCAATCCTCTCACCTTGTCCTCCCAAAAAGAAAAAACAAAGTGACTAATATGTGTCAAGCAGTGTCCTAAAAGCTTTAGTGTTTTAACAATAGTAAAGCAAAGGCTGTTTCTGAATTTTTCAGATGAGAAAATTGAGGCACAGACAGGATATGTACCATGCCCAAACTCATGTAACTGGTGACCTTGTGATGTTAGCCCAGGTGGCCTGGCTCCAGAGTTCATGTTCTTGCCATGACACTACAGTGGCTTCTTATTAAGAGGGTTACACTAGAAAGACTACATTTGCCTCCCATTTCTGTATCTTAGGATATTTTCTCTGGGATATAAATGATTATTTCTATGTTTTTTCCTTGAAATGTAAAAGAATGCTACGGAAAAGGTGACTTTGGCTAGAAACCTATGATTAAAGTAAGAAGGCAAGAACTTTTTTTTGTTTGTTTTTTTGAGTTAGAGTCTCACTCCGTCTCCCAGGCTGAAGTGATGCTCACAGCCATCCCAGCGTTGACCTTCTGGGCTCTGGCTATCCTTTCACTTCAGCCTTCCAAGTAGCTGGAACCACAGGCACGCGGTACCACACCTGGCTAATTTTTTTTTATTTATTGTAGAGACGAGGTCTCATCATGTTACCCAGGCTGATCTCAAACTTGCGAGCTCAGGCAATCCTCTCACCTTGGCCTCCCAAAGGCTTGGGCTACCATGCCCGGCTGGTGGAAGGCAAGAATTAAAGGTAGTGATATGTTAGACTTGGATCACAGCATCTCTCATAAGAAGGAGTCAAGCACTTTGGGGTGTGGTGAAGGATGAAGTCAGAGCTGGAGATCCTGTTAAGTGCCACTTTTATTCTTTTAAATTGTTGGCTTGTGTCTTAGCCAGTTATTCTATCTGAACCTGAGGATGGAAACAACATACAACAGACTAATCAACAGCCATATTGGTTTGAACTAGTGATATGACAGCTCAATACTGGCTAATAAAATACATCTTTGACCCAACTCTTGGTTATCATAATATACATCTGAATTCTAAATGGTTCCATAAAGCTCAGAAAGAGTTACTGTCCACCTCCAAATAACATATTTATTTTTAAAATAGGGGTGGGGGATATTAGGCCCTGGAACAATCCACCTCTGTAAGAATTTAATACTTACTATCCATCTATTTCTTTTGACTGCTTCTGCAGAAGGAAAAGAAGGGACTATTTTTCACTTGTGTCTATTGGTCATTACTGTTTTATTTTTTAGACAAATAATATTCTTAGTATACTATGTCCAAAAGTCATCCTTTAAAACACTGTTCAAAGATTGTTGGGTGTCAGTCTAATATTTTGTACAGTAAATGATGTTTTACTACTGATAGTTCTTTAGTTTTTTCTCCTTTGACATTCCCTCCCACCCTCCAATTCAAGCAAATATATATATATATATATATATATATATATATATATATATTTTAGCTCATTGCCTCACGGTAAGAACACAACAATGTGGGAAAAGAAACCTAAAGTGTTTTCTTGTTTTTGATCTAAAAAAACTCCTCTATGGGTCCTTGGGAAAACATGGCAAGTAAGAACAAGGCTTCATAAACCGGGTCAGTGGCTCAGCCTGTAATCCCGCGCTTTGGGAGGCTGAGGTGAGTGGATTGCCTGAGCCCGCAGGTTCGAGACCCACCTGGGCAACTTGGCAAGACCTCATCTCTACAATAAATCAAAAAATTAGCCGGGTGTGGTAGTGCATGCCTGTAGCTCCAGCTACTTGGAAGGCTGAGGCGGAAGGATCGCCAGAGCCCAGCAGGTTGAAGCTGCAGTGGCTGCGAGCGGCCACTGCACTCCAGTCTGGGTGACAGAGTGAGACTCCACCTCAAAAAAAAAAAGGAACAAGGCTTCTTGCCAATGACTCTCCAGAAGAAAAGCATCCCTCGAAACCTGTATTGAAGATGAAGGGAGACTGCGGAAGGGGCAGCAAGATCATGGGGATAATAAGAAAATGACTGGACCAGAAAGGGCCAATCCAGCCAGGAATGAGGATTATCTCAGAGTAGGAAAGAGGCATTCTTAAGTGTGTAAGGGCTTCCTGAGAGTGGGGTCTGTGTCCTTGTCACTCAAGGCCTCTTGCTTTTTGCGTTAGAACCTAGAGAGGATTTCCTTTGGCCCCTGCAAGGACTTTGCCTGGTGACTGTCCAGCAGGAGTACTGTCGCAAACTCAACCTTTGTCTAACTCACTTCCATGTCCAACTCACTTCCATGCACAAGCCTTTGCTAAAACCCAACTTCTGTCCAACTTACTTGCGCGAATAAATCTGTCTTTCCCTCAGTTTTCAGCATCCATAGAAGAGTGGGTTCTTGAAAACTTAGATCAGGTTAGGGGAATGAAAAGTCTAGCTTCAGGTACCCAACACCCGCAGACAGAAATGATATAAAACCCATATACCTGTTTGCTTTTTTTTCTCTATCCCCTTGCTTCTCTGGATGTTTCTTTGCAATCTTTGCTTTCTCCTGTTTATCTGCACATTCTTTAAGTGTTGATGTTCCTAGGTTCTCCTTTCATTCCTCTTTTTTCATTTTACACATTTGAGTGGGGGTGGGGAGCTCATCCACTCTCATGGCCTTGACCATCATTAGTACTGCAAAGATTCTCAAATTTATTCCAGTCACCTAGACCCCGTCTGAGCTCCAGTTTCATACAATGTAAGTGTCCAGTGAACATCTCCTTTGTGATGTACTGTAGACATTTCACACTCAGAACATCTACAGTTGAACTCATCTCCTCTTTGATGTACCATAGACATTTCACGCTCAGAATATCTATAGTTGAACCCATCCTGTTTCTCCACTCTCAACTTACTCCTTCTCTGACTTGACGAGTGAGACTGGTGGGGGGTAAATTTTGATCGCCCCTCTCCAGTCTTTGACTTAGATAAGAGAGACATAGGGTATTAAAGAAGTGGAAGAACGCTGTCTACCTAGGGATTCTTGCCTCTCTTTACATGTGGAGCTCAGGCAGATGTCTCACAGGCTGCAGCACAGCAAGTTGAGAGTCAATGTGTCAAAAATATACTCAGAAGCTCCGCGAGACTGGGTGGGCTGAAGAAATTTCAAGATTTAAATTCCCCAAACCACTTAATTTCTCAGCTGTGGCTAGGATCTAGGTATTTTCTCATATTTTCTCTTTGAAGAGGAACTCAGAATTTCCAGAGAGGCAGTCTGGAAAGCTTGCCAGTATGGATAGGGGTGTTACGTGGAAGCAGGAGTGAAGTGGCTTGAGACAAGGGCTATGGGGTTGACCTGGGCCCTGATAAGACTGAGCCAGACCTGTGTGCGTGGGAATGTGCATGCGCGTGTGTGTGCACGTGCGTGCATCTGGAAACTATTATACTAGAGAAGGCAGAAATGGGACTGAATAATCCAGGGAGAGATAGCAGAGGGTACAGTTAGGATGAGGGGACTTGCCTGTCCTGTTGTCTGGAGATTACATGAGCCATACACATCCCTCATATTCTGTATTCTAGATGTCTTTGAGGATGGGAAAGGAAGGAGCAGAAAACTGAAAGACGTAAAACTGAGTCATCCAAAGGAGATTTTTGAATCAATTGTATAAAAAAACCAAAATTTTGGTAGATTGAAGGTTTAAAAAAAGTGAAGATCGTCTAAACCAGAAAAATAAAAATATTATAAAGTGATGTTTAAATTGCTGCCACTATTTAGCAATTCCAAAGGAAGATTAGGCATGTTTTAGAGATTAAAGGAACTACATATTATGTGTCTGTCTGAGTGTCTCTTGGGTACGGTGGTGAGTCATTTGTCTTCTGGTTTGTCTGGCTTTTTTTCTTTTCCTCCTTTTCCACTCCACCTCTCATTCAAAATAATTGTCCTGCTCAGCCTTGTTCACACCACCATCTCCTGGCCTGAAGGAGAAAGGAGAGGAGGAGAAGTTTTTTTTTTTTTGTGCTATATGCAGGTATCCGCACTGGACCTTGTGCCAGACCCCGATTTACCTGATAATTTTTCCTTTACATTTTACATTGTTGAAGACAGGAAACCTTTTACAGTCAAAATAATCTTATCAGTTTCCAAAGAGAGGAGAGTGTTGTGAAGATGTGACAGTTGTCATTGGTTGAACATATGTGAATTACGTTGTGCATTGGGGTCTCTCTTCATTCTCTTGTAAATCCTAGTTGAGCTTTTTGCAATGACAAGTTATTGCATTTAAACTTAAATTTGGATTGCTAATTTTTTGCTTAGAATCTCTGCAAGAAGATATCTTTATGATGATGCACTGAAATGAAAATAAATTCTGTACATACAAGATAACTTGTCATATATCAGGCAATGGCATTAAAAGGTGTTCAACTTGCCAAGTCTTTTGCTTCAAATCATAGACTTTCAAAGCAAGGAGAAGTTAGTGTGGCTAACTTGCATTCACATGAGACCTTTATTTAGCTATGGAATATCGATGTGTCAAAAGTTTCTGACTAACTTTTAAGAGAAGCTATTTGACCTATGGTAATATGTAATTCCATCATGAAGAAAACAAAACTCTGAGTTTAACCAAATTGGAAATGCAGAGGAAGAAATTCTAATATAATTTGATATGGTTTGAAATTTTCTGTCAGTCTTAAAAAAAAGTCAAGACCACAGGCACTGGTGAAAAGCTAAATATAACTGCCAAATGACCCAGAGTGATTTAGAAGGATCTCTATACTCAAAAGATTTGTCAAGAAGGTTTAGATGCAAATTCTGATTTAGCTATTGAAAAGAAAGAGTTCAGACTGATAAATGAATATTTTTCATTAGCTTAAGAGAAATGTATATATTTAGTTTAGTGTTTCTATTTTTCCTTGAGCGCTCTTATAAAGTAGATGGTGTGTCTTGTGATCAGTGGCCTCTTAGACTCCAGAAAATGTGGAAGGTACATCTTGTTTCTGCTTTCCAAATCATCTTTCCACACTTTCTACCTCTCATTGTACAATCCAGGGACACCGAACAATTTTCACCTCTGTAAATATACTATGTTTTCTCAAGCTTTTGTACCTAATGCACATCCTCTGCTTAGCCTGGTCTTTTTTTTTTCTCACCCTCAAATGCAATTTTCCTGGTTCACTCCTACTCATACTTCAAGACTCAGCTCAGACATTGCTTCTTTAGAACCCCTTCCCTGACTATGTACCACCTCCATATTGTACCCTGAGCTTATCTCTGGCACGTCACTCACAGTGTAATCTTATATTTTCACTTGCATTGATTTAACAACACACAAACAAAAGCAAACATGTTTTTCATACAGCATGGCCCCTAAATGAAAGCCAAATTCTTCATCTGGCGCTTAACTAAAGAAACTGATCCATTTCTATACTGGGGGTGTATGTGGTAGGCTTCCTGAGCTATTGCCGTTTGTTGTGTAGAGTTGCAGGACTCAGTTTGTAAAAATAAAAATAACCCCCCCTAAAAAAAAAACACCCTTATTTTAGCTATATTAAGCAAGTTGAACTACAAAGAATCAGGCCCATGCACGTTCATCAGAATGCTAGAGGTTTAAGGCTGAATCTTTCAGAATAAATTCCAGAAGTAGGGGTTCTGCTGCCTCGTTCAGAGTAGCAAGGCTCACTACTGACCTGTCGAGTTCAAGAGCACATTGCCATAGCTGATTTAGGGATCAAGAAGTCACTACTAACCCCATTGCACCTGCCTCTGGACCCCGACACAGCTTGGGAGTAGACATTAGAACACCGCTGGAGAAAACCCAGTCTCCAGGATTGTGTCTCTAAGCAGCAAGCAGCAGGAAGATGGACTCTTCCTCACTTGATTCAATCTCATGCAAGCACAACTAAATGACTGTGCCAATATGTACCCCCAGAAACCTGGTAGCAAGAGATTCTGGGAAAAGTAGTTTTACTTTTCCAACCAGTGCAGGTCAGAAAGGCACTCTAGGAAGTTGAATTGGATGCTGAATGCGAATTCACTATATCTGCCATTACTAGGTGTACCGTGAATTTCAAGCAAGATTGAAATCTTTATTGGTGAGTTTTGATAATGCATTCAAACTTACACCTCACATAAATGCAAGTCCATGATAAATACTAAGACAATGACCTTTTTGTTTTGTATCTTAGAAGACTTTCAGCTCCTAACTGAAACTTTGCTGTACCATCTTTGGAACGTGTACCTCGTACTGTTTGGTCAAATGAATGAATGAATAAATGTATGAATCAATAATTCAGTGAATGATGGAAAGCGCTGTCCTTTGCCCTTTTTGAATTGATAAATCTCTTTGATTTTCTCCAATTCCAAGTTCTCAACCAGGGGCAATTTTGATCCCCCAGAAACATTTGGCAATGTCTGGAGATATTTTTGAGTGTCACTATTTTGAGGGTTGGTGGGTGGGTTTACTGATGGCAACAGATCCAGGAATCTATTAAATATCCTACAATGTACAGGATTACCCCCTGCAATAAAGAATTATCCAGTCTCAAATTTCAAAAGTGCTGAAGTTAAGAAATCTGCTGTTTCTTCCTCTCACTTTTGTCTGCCACAATATTTTTATGTCAGTAGATCAGAGTCCTTGAGAATTTTGACTTTCTCGGAATTTAAGTCCTCATCAGTCTTTTCCTCTTTGGTAGGGTTTTCCTGCTATAGCCTCTCACTATATGTTAATCATTCTAATCTCACATATGTTAATAATGGGCCTTAGGGACACAGATTGGCTGTTAGATCCTTGCATTAGAACATTACTAGAGGAAAATTTTGGAGTTGAATTTTCAACTTCTTTTCTTACATAACCTTACAGCTCTAGATTTAGAATTAAAATTTCATTCATTTTAGAAAATATCTCAAAAAGTGAAAGATTTCATTCTACATTTTGAACCATTTTGTATATTTAGCAATATACCAAATTTACTGAATTAATTGCTTTTTGACTTTTTCTTTTCTTTTTAAAAATACATGACAACTGACCTGCCAGTAGTCTTCAAAAAATATAAAATTCTGTTCCTAAAATGAACTTTGAAAAACCAGAACTTATTTCGGTTTTTAGAAATGTATTCCTTTCATAATTAAACATTTTTGGAAGTAAAAATATGTCATAATTAAATACTTATCATAATGAAAATATAAGCATTTATCATAATTAAAGTCAAATATGTCTGTGAACAGAGCAGGAAGTCAATAAAAGCCTTAATAAAATGAGAATTATATAAAACTCAGTTTATGCGGCCAGCAAATCTTATTGAGCATACTATTCCCCTTTTAGCCATTGAGAATACTTTAGTGAGTAAATTATACCTAGTCTTTACCCTCATGGAGCTTACATTCTTTAGTTAAGGTGTCCCTACTAAGTAATCACACAAGTAGGATTTAATTACTATAGTGACAAGTCCTATAATTGAAAATCACAGGGTGGCATGAAAGTAAATAGGAAACTTAACACTATTTCTGATCTAATCAGAAGAAAGTTTTCAAAGAAAATAGTAATTAGGCTCATACCTGAAAGATGAGTAAGAGTCAACTGTGCACATTGCAAAGCAAACAGTATTCCTGGCAGAGGCATTCAGAATGTCCTGGAGCAAGAAAGAGCTCGCCTTGCTCAGTAAGTACAAAGGATTTTGGACTTAACACTTGGTATTGAAGAGCCATTACATGGTTTTAGTAGAGGCATGATTTGATGGGATTTACATTTTAAATGATTGCTCTTGCTGACAAGTGAAAAATGGGGTTCAAGCAAGGAAAAGAGGATTAGAGAAAGCTAGTTAGAAAGTAATTGGAGTAGTCCAGGTGAGAGGCGATGGTGACTTTAATTGGAAAAATATGGATTTAGGAGGCAGGGCAAACTCGATTTGGGGATTTGGTTATTTCATTTTATTTTTTTAGGAGAGTAAGGGAAGACATTGAAGGAGAGGGAAGTGTTCAGGATGGCACAGGGTTTTGGCTAGAGCATCTGGGAAGATGCTTGCACCACTTACTGTGATGGGGAACTCCAGAGAATAAGCAGCTTTGGGGCAAGGTGGTTGAAGATAATACGTTGATTTGGGGGACATGCTATATTTGAGACTCATACCACAGTCAGTGTTCCAAATAGACATAGTATAAACATTCGGACCTGTCCATTTTTAACTCAAAAGAGTGGTCTCAGCTGGAGATAAGATTTGGAAAACCATTGACTAGAGATGGTGTTTGAAGATGTGGGAGTAGATCAGATCACTTTAGGAGACAATATGGAAAGGGAAAGAAGATGGCACAAGATTAAGTCATGAAAAAGGGCTACATGAAAAATCTGAGCAGAGGAGGAAAAGACCACAAGGGGGCCTGATAATAAGTCAGAGGAAAAAAAAGGAAGTACAGAGACAAGGAAAGATGGAAAGCAAGGAAAAAAACTAGTACTAAAAGCGGGGCATAGAAACCTGTGTACAAAAGATGCAAAGAGATCAATTTGGTGAGATATGGCTATTTTTATTGACTTGGCAACATGCAGGTCATTGGTGACTTAATAGAATTTAGGGGGTAAGAACAGAAACTAGATTGGAGTGGGTTGAGAAGTCAATAGTGAAGGAAGTAGAAGTTGAAGCTATGTATTTTGTAACTGGGAGAATAGACAATATTTTAATTGTGGATTTGTAGTTCAGTAAAATTTGGGTATTTTTTTTTTCAGGTAGGAGAGACAATAGTACGTGTAGATGATAATGAAAAGGGTCCAGTAATGAAAAGGGTCCAGTAAAGCAGGAGAGTTTGGGAAGCCAAGGTGAGGGAGTTGTCTGAGCCCACGGGGTTGAGACCAGCCTGGGCAACTTGGTGAGACCTCATCTCTACAATAAATGAAAAATTAGCTGGGTGTGTTAGCATGCACCTATAGTTCTGGCTACTTGGAAGACTGAGGTGGAAGGATTGCCAGAGCCCAGCAGGTCAACACTGGGTTGGCTGTGAGTGTGCCACTGCCCTCTAGCCTGGACGATGGAGTGAGACTTCAATTCAAAAAAACAAAGCAGGCGTGGCTGAAATTATGTAGGAGACAGTGAATATTAGTCAGAGAAGGAAAGCAGGAAAAGATGCGATCTACAGCATGTATCTGGAGATTTTCCTACTACAGGAAACACTTCTGTTTAGTAATAGGAGGAAAGAAAGAGACCATGAGTGTGAAGCATTGAGTACTTACTTAAATGAGATTCCCCTCTAGAATGAATGATCTTACTGGTTTGAGATCATTTGCACATATGAGGGGAAACACCCCCAAATTGAAATTTATTTATAAAAAATTGTGTATTTAGTCTTATATGCTTAAACTTCAGTCACCTTCAAAGGGCTCTCTGTTTGATGCAATAGTTATTGAGACGCTTTTTTCACGCTCAAGACAGTTTTTGGACTTGTCAATTTTGATGCCTTTTCATGCTTCTGCCATTTTTTTGTTTCATCTCTCCATTAGCAAAATGTTTCCCTTTGAGGACTTTTTTCATCCGGGAAAACAGAAAAACGAAGTCGTTCTGGGTGAGATCGGGCGAATAAGCAGGGTGGGGTGCAGTTGTCCTGCGTTGTTTTGTTGTTGTTGTTTTTTTGCCAAAAACTGCTGAATACTCTGCACATTGTGGGCAGGGACGTTGTCATAGTGGAAATCAGTCAACTGTTTGCCACAACTCGGATGTTTTTTCCACAATTTGTGAGGCAACTTTTGCAACACTTCCAGATAAAAACTTTTGTTGACCATTTTTATCTGGAGGAACAAATTCCAAGTGTACTACAAGTGCCCGCCCTCCAAAAGATGAAAATTCTAGTTTTTTGGGGGTCCCCCATCGTATACCTCTAGAGTCTGAAACTAGTATCCATATTATTGGGAGATTAAGAAGGAGGAGGGAATTTATGGATGCCCTTCAAAGGATAGGGTGCCATCATCTTATTTGAAGTGGGTTGGCATCTGGGTCACTCCACTGGCATGGGGATTGGGAAAGCTGAGTGACCATGTAGCACCTGAATAGTATAGACACAGACTGCTGCTCTCACTTTTCTCATCCAGTTCCATAAGGTGATTTGTTTAAGGACCCCCAGGTGAGCAACTGTAATAAAAGTTGATGGGCACAAAACAAACGTGAGAATCCTGATGTGCTTGTAGACTCTGCCAGGACTGAATAACACTTCAAGGTCAGTTTTTCAGGCATGTTCTGGACAGCACCGGAATAGAAAGATTCACTAAACCCCTAAAATGCACGGACAGTTTTGGCTTTGGTAGTGGTAAAACCAATATGACAGTAAGAATTGCATTTGGATGCAAGAAACAACAAAAAAATCCATCTACACTGGATTACAATAGGGGTGAAACAATGTTTATTCATCACATAATAATAAGTCCTGAAATTGCTCGTGCTGCAGGGGCTTGGTGATGTAAGGGTGGGAATCTTTGTGATTCTCTTGTCTTTCCTCATGTTCACAAGTTAAGTGCTGAAGTTTTAGCTGTTACTTCTGCTTCTGAGACAGAAAGAAGGAGAAATGCAAAGGCTTACCAGTTGTGTTTCTCTTTTTATCAAGGAGACAAGCTTCCTCTGAATTCCCTCAGGTAAATCTGTTTATCTGGAGCCAGAGGACAAAAGGAGCCTCAGAAAGTATACATTTGACAATACAGCTCTTGTTGTTTAAAGCATCATGGCAGAAGAGGGTGGGAAACAGCATTTGGGCAGCCCAATCCACAGTGTCACTTAACAACAGGGAATCAAGTGGAAACCCACAAGAAGAGAGCCGTTCTCAAGGAGACGAGTGCAATCACTGAACCATGTGGTTGTAGCAATTGCAAACCATGGCCAGGGCCCAGGTAGAGGAGACAAGAGTCACCACATAGAAGTAACTCTAAAGAGATTGAAAACACCAGATGGCATCTGCAAAGGCGAGAAGAGAAATCAGCAGGGAAGCAAAAGCTCTGTGGGCTTCTGAGCCATTCTCTAGGATACTCAGGATATTATCTATTTTACTCACCATCACATTACCAAGAACTTAGCATGGTGCCTGGTACATGGTAGACTCTTACTGATGGTTACATTAATTAAGGAATAAATGAATCATCTAAGAATATAACAAGAAAGGAAATAATCAACTGAGTGAAGAACGGGAGAAAAACATTTGCAAAAAATATATCTGATAAAGGTTAATATCCAAAATAGATGAGGAACGCAAACAACTCAATAGGAAGGAAAAAAAATTACCTGATTAAAAAGTGCCCAAAGGACCTGAATAGACATGTCTTCTTTCTCAAAAGAAGACATACAAATAGCCAATAAATAAAACAAAAAAAGTCCAACTTTACTAATCATCAGGGAAATGCAAATGAAATGAGATATCCCCTCATGCCTGTTAAAACGGCTAGTCAAAAAGACTAGACTGGCCTGTAATCCCAGCACTTTGGGAGGCGGAGGTGAGAGGATTGCCTGAGCTCAGGGGTTCGAGACCAGCCTGAGCAACATGGTGAGACCTCTTCTCTACAATAAATAAAAAAATCAGCTGGGCATGGTGGTGTGTGCCTGTGGTTCCAGCTACTTCGAAGGCTGAGGTGGAGGGAATCACCTGAGCCCAGCAAGTCGAGGTGGCAGTGTCTATGAGCATGCCACTGCACTGCAGCCTGGGTGAAACAGTGAGACTCCAATTAAAAAAAAAAAGATGAAAGATAAGTGTTGGTAAGGACGTGAAGAAAAGGGAAGCCTATACGCTGTTAGGGAGAAGATATATTAGGATAGCCATTATGGAAAACAATATGGAGGAGTCTCAAAAAACATGAGAACATGGCATTCAAAAATAGTTTAGAGAGTAAATTTCAAATGTCTCATCACAAAAAGTAGTAAGCAAGTGAGGTAATGGATACGATTTAATATTCTACACTGTATATATATACCAAAACATTACATTTTGCCCCATATATGCATGCAATTATAATGTGACAATTAAAATAATATTCGTTTTTTAAAAGGGACACGGTGAGATAAACCCAATATAATAGCAATAGGAAAAGATTGCTTCCTTGCTCAGTTTGAGATTGATGTCATTGGAGTTGCAGTTGATGTGGCAGATTAAAATGGCTAATTTTCATAGACTGGGAGGAGGATATATAATCTTCATTTTCTTTCCCAATACATGTCCTGGAAAGGAGCCTGATTAAAAGAATCACACAAAACTGAGGAGTCTGGGATACAGGTACATTTCAGGGCTTTGCCAGCTGGGACCCTCGCTCACTGCAGGAACTGCCAAAGAACACACTGGGATCTGGGGCAGCCCAGCTCACCGTGTCCATGTGTGTCTTTCTTGTCCTTTTAAGATATTCTGCACTTTCAGTTAATAAGGGGCCAGGATACTTGGCTGGGGAAATCTCACTCCTGATTAAAAATTCCATTTGTCTGTGAGCTGAACTTGTTTTAATAAAGTGAAAGAGAAATGAATCTGAGACTATCTCGTTCTTTGCCTCATTTAGATGAGTCATAGAGAATTGAATCTTTACAATTTTTTCAGTCTTCTTTAGGCTGCCTAGTCATGTCGTATTTCCAAAGTTATAACCACATTGAAATTGATTTTACAATTGTGGAAGTTCAGATCCTAAGAATGTTTTGTTTTAAATCAAAGGCAGAGGAGAGAGCTATGCAAGCTATCTTGTCTCTGATCCAGTAATTTCCAAAAATCTGAAATTTTTGTGCAATTATTTGTCCATATTATCTTGCTTTTCTTACATGTATTTCATTGTTGCAGATGACAGATTTATGATCAGCATTTCTTCAAAACATGCTTATTCTAAAAGCCATTGTCAGTGAACTGGAAAACAACAACAAAAAAACCTCCTCTCTCTTTCTAGAAATTAAAAAAAAAATTGTTAGAAGCCATAAAGGGACCAAAATATAAGAGCAATTAAAGAGAATAAAATTAGATTAAAATTGTTTTTCATATATTTTCTCAGGATGGAGAGTTTTTGTTTTCAATGGCAAAACTATGGGAAAAATAAGAAATAAGCAACTACAGCTAAAGTTATTACCTTAGCTAAATTATAGCTTGTTCTACTCACCTGCTTTTGAAATTCAGACTAAGGAACATTCAATTTTCTTTATTACACAAAATAAATTCTACAGTAAAATTTTATTCCATATTATGATCGCTTCTATGGGAGAAAAATAAGAGTTGGAATAAAAGAAAGGCATGTGAAGAGAATAGCACTGGGAGAATGATCCCCAAAATGGAAGAAGTAGTGAGTATTTGAGAAATGTCTTGGGAGACTATCCTAAAGAGTTCATCAGAGAGGAGACACAGTGTAGGATCAAATCTGTACATTTAAGCCGTCATTCAAAGGCGACAACAAAAAGGGGAAAAGTGGTTTCTGACCTGAGTTGGACACAGAAATCAGAACCCGAGGAAGGGATTCAGGGAATTGTGGCAGCCCTAAAAAACCACGAGAAGAAGGTGGAGCAGGAAGCCAGGAATGATTGGAAGGAGAATCAGGAAAGATATGAAGGTCAATACTGAGGTTAATGGACTGAAACCGAGTGGGGGATAGACAGGGAAGTGACTTTGACTGGCAAGTAAATATATGTGTGACCGCACAGGCCACTGCACCATCCTGAGAAAAAGAGAGAGGAAGGGGTAGAAGGAGGAGAGAGAGAGAGAGACACAGAGATAGATGGAGCGAGAAAGAGGCAAAGGAGAAACCCACCAATGGAAATAGTAACACTTTATCAAAGACTCAGGAAAAGAGATAGAGGAAGGGAAACACTGCCATTTTGCCATGGAGAGAAGAAAGAGGCTCAGAATGGTTTACTAGGTTTTACGTTAGGTGTCTTGGTACATGTTTACTGTCAAACTCTGTTGTTACCTTGAATGACAAGCTTCACAGTAAGTCTTCGTTGTCCTTTAAAACTCATAAGAGCTATTTAAACATTACTCGCAACTCTCAACTTTTTAAAAGCACTTTGACATTCACAGGTACCATCTGAGGCTTCTGCCGGAAGTATGTGTGTGTGGGTGCTAATTACTAATACTATTTGTTTTTACCTACAGTTATAGTAACCAGAACAATATCACTGACAATAGGTAAGAAAATTAATCAAAGGTATGAATGTATATCTTACATATGTGAGTATATTTGATACCATATATGCATACTTTGTATGTATATATATCCACATGCATACATATATGTGTGCTCAATGCTCAGATGATGGAAAACGAGCATGGCAAATTCTGAGGGTGGGGGAGAAATGTCAAACTTCCAAAGATAATGGAACATGAAGTGTATGATCTGGGGAAGGTGGTTGGTTGGGTTGCAGTAATGGCAGGCTGTTTTCTTTCTTTCTTTCTTTCTTTCTTTCTTTCTTTCTTTCTTTCTTTCTTTCTTTCTTTCTTTCTTTCTTTCTTTCTTTCTCTTTCCTCCCTCCTTCCCTCTCTCCCTCCCTTCCTTCCTCCTTCCTTCCTTCTTTCTTTCTTTCTTTCTTTCTTTCTTTCTTTCTTTCTTTCTTTCTTTCTTTCTTTCTTTCTTTCTTTCTTTCTTTTGTCTCACTCTGTCACTCAGTCTGGAGTGCAGTGGCATGATCACAGTTCACCGCAACCTCTGACTTTTAGGCTCAAGCAGTCCTCCCTTCTCATCCTCCCAAGTAGCTGGGACTCCAGGCATGCACCACCATGCCTGGCTAATTTTTTTATTTTTATTTTTGTACAGATAGGGTTTCACTATGTTTCCTAGGCTGTTCTTGAACTCCTGGCCTCAAGCAGTCCTCTCTCCTCAGCCTCCCAATGTGCCGGCATTACAGGTGTGAGCCACCACACCCAGACTGTAATGGCAGATTTTTTGTGCTTGATCCGTGCACTTTGCTACTTTACAGAACATTAACATCAGTGACCCCAAACAGAGGGAAGAAGCTCAGTTAGCTGTACCTTTTCTGCAAGGCCAGAGCATCTTCCCCAATGTGACTATTCCTCAAGCTGACAGAAGCCATGGATTTAGTGTGGCCTTAAAGCATGAGACTTACCTTCTGGAGCCCTGGAATCTGATCCAGTCTCTTATGAAATGGGTGACTTTAGGCAAGTCATTTCTTCCTTGGGATCTCAGGTCCCTACTCAGTGAGTTGAACCAGCTTTCTGATCCTCCATCTTTTTTCTGCCTTAACCTACTGGACAGCTGCTGCCCAGTCTACACAGTAGTAAAGTCATAAGGGATTCTAATTGAGTACGTACCATATACTGAGCTAAATGTTTTTCCTCTTTTCATCCTTGGCACATTTTGCATGATATTCCATTATTATCCCCAATTCAGTGACAAGAAAGTTGACTCAGAGAATTTAGAATTCAGTAACGTCACACGCCTAGTAAATAACAGCCCTTGTGAATTCAGGCCTGTCAAATATCTAGGTGCTTGTTCTTAGTCCTTATATTATGCTGTTCCTATTGTGATTCTCAAATGGGGTAAGGATGAAGCCATGTCCTCTATATCATGATCTTGGGGAGGAATTAAGTTGTAGAATCCTGCCAGGAGATTTTTAAAGGCCCCTTGGGATATTCCCACTTGAATATCACTTAACGAAGTATTCTTTTTTTTTTTTTTTTGAGTTGGAGTCTTGCTCTGTCGCCCAGACTGGAGTGCAGTGGCCGCTCCCGGCCACCGCAGCCTCGACCTGCTGGGCTCCAGCAATCCTTCCGCCTCAGCCTTCCAAGTAGCCGGAATTACAGGCATGTGCTACCATGCCCGGCTGATTTTTTGATTTTTTGTAGAGATGAGGTCTCGCTGCCCAGCCGTGTCTCCAACCCATGGGCTCAGGCAATCCACTCACCTTAGCCTCCCAAAGGTGTGGGATTACAGGCTGAGCCATATTCTTTAAACTTCTTTTCATATCTAACCTTTTATGACTTTGGAATCCTGATATTGAGATGGAAGGAAACTTCTGCTGCTACCACTTGTAACAAGGGGGAATGTAGTAAATTTCACTGCTTTTTGTTGCTTTCTAATAGCCTGCAATCATTTGTCAGTCTTCAATTCCTCTTTGTCTCCTTCAATAACTCATTGTCTTCAGAGCAGCCTCTGATCAGAAACTTCATTAAGTCATTTCTGATTTGTCTTCTGATCATACCTCTTAGATAACATATTGAAACGTCAACTGGGTTGCCATGGTGACTCCTCTAATTAGACTGCTATAGGCATAATTTTGCTAATATCGCTTTAACAACAAATAATCATGTCACTGATGGCTGTGATCCAATTACAGCCTGTGCATCAAGCAATTATTATCTTTATATTTGGTAAATATGAGTTGACCAAGGGTCACTATAAATGAGAGAGGCACCCATATTTCGATCTTCTGATATCTGAAAGATGTGTCACATCTTCATTAGGATGTTGGCCAGTGAGAACACACCTCCCGAAACAATAGCTGGAAAGAACACATCACCAGAATCAGACTATCACCTGGCCACGTTTTCATACATTTCTTCTCCTATCTTAGATGAGCACAGGAGAGAAAGGAAGTATCTAAAGCAGGAGGAGGCTTGGCATGGTGGCTCACACCTGTCATGGGAGGCCAAGAAAACATAGCAAGATACTGTACAAAAAAATACATTAAAAAAAATTAGCCGGGCATGGTGTTGCACACCTGTATTACCGGCTGTTTGGGAGTCTGAGGTGAGAGGTCGCTTGAGCCCAGGAGTTTGAGGTTACAGTGAGTTGCGACTATGCCACTGCACTCCAGCGTGGGTAAGTGAGTGAGACCCTGTCTCTAATAATCCAACTAACGAACAAATAAAAATGGGTGGAATCCTTGATGAAAGGAAAGACCGGAAGAGTCCTGTGGAGAGCTCTTCCTGGAAGCTTGGGCAGATTCCTGAGAGCTAAAATGTCACTGAAGGTAGAGAAAAAATCATCATGTTTTTTTAACCAGCCTAAGGAGGGACTGCCTTTTTTATAGTATTTTCAGCGTGCATGGTGCGGTACCTCACCTCAGCCTGGATGAAATTTCCTTACTGTGTGAAGGGGTACACCAGAACCACAGCTGTTTCTCACTCCTACTGAGGGTTTCCTTTCTTCTTGTCCTACCCCAACCCTACCTCTGTCTCTGGTTGGGAGGTATCTTCCCATACCCACATCCCTGCCTCTCAAGCTCTAGGTTAAGAAAAAAATGGCATGGGGAAAAGGAAATATGAGAGACTAAACAAGCAGATCCTATTTTTGTCACAAGAACCCCACTGAAACAGCAGCCCTTCCCAGAGTATTCCATGCTCTACCATGTCTCTGGTTATATCACTCTGTTGGAACCTCTCAGATCTAGAGAAACTGGTGAAGTCATTCCAGCAACCTGCATTAGCTGTCCTTTATTGGTTGATAGCTCCTACATATTGAGCACTTACTGTGTACCAAATTTTATTTAGGTATTTTATAACCATGAGTCACATTTAATTCTTATAGTAACTCCTGGAGGTGCACATTGTTAACCCTACTTAATTAATGAAGATAAGGGGACTAAGAGAAATAAAGTAAATGACTGAGTGTCACTATAAGAGAGTGGTATCCACATTTTGGTTTTCTGATCACTGAAAGATGGGTCACACCTTGCATCAGTATTTTAGCCGATCTGGCACTGACAAATACAGCTATCTTCCAAACAGGTTGTATTCCAGAAGACAAGTGAGGGAGCAGAGCCTACAATTTTTTTCTCTATCTGACCATCTCTGGTATCTCCATTTCCATTTATTAGGCACAACTATGTGCCAGGAATTACCCTATATGCTTTACATACATAAATTATCTTCCTTGTACTCAGCCTTCAGACCCTCATTATGTAAAAGATGACCTTGGCCCATTTCAGCTCTTTTTCCCTGAACTAGATTCTCAGTAGTCACATGGAACCCTTGTCTCCTTTCTTACCCAAGAATTCCCCATCTTGGCTTCTCATCCCTAGAGTTCCTGTTTTGGCCCCACTTAGTTCCTGTGCTTTGTTCTTCTGCTCTCTATGGCATTCTCTGCTAGTGCCATCAATCGGGAATTTTCACTCCACTGTTAGATAGAAGAGAGAGCAAGGAGTGTAGGGGCACTGATCCAGCTGTTTGGATTCCCACTCTTACAGTTATTTTCCTAAATACTCTTCGACATGGGAATGTGCAACAACAACGCTTTATAGTGTCATTAACATCATTATTTCAGGTACATTGTAGTTCCGTTAGCTTTTAGGGGTTGACCACCAAATCCAACTCTAATACTATTTCTTCATATGTGCATGCTGAGTTATATGCAAAGGATTAACAAATGAAGTTTGAGAGTACAATCCATTGATATGTTGGTGACGGTTTACATTTTGAAGAAGTATAGAATGATATAGAAAAAAATGACATTTTTGTGTCTTGAGGAATTAACCTTAAAACATTGCTTTTAGGAATGTCAATGTATTTTTTCTAAATAGGACTTGAGTTGTATCCTATGGAAAAACCTCAGTTGTTTTAAATGAAGTAATGTGTGGTTTTCCAATCCAAACCTATGCAACAGACCAAAATAATTGGCAACTGGAAAGAACACCATTTGAAAATATGTCCTTTCAGGACGGCGCTGGTGTTGTTTCATCTCTATTTGTTCACATCTAGCTCTGGTATAGTCAGATTTCAATAAAATGCTGGTGAATATTGTTCTTGAATGAGCAGAATGTTCTTAGTGTCTGTGTCTGTGCAAGCAAGTATTCCAACCTGAAATAAATTATTTATTTTAACTCAGCTTTCCTTCCCTCCAAATCCTCTCCTTTGTTGCTTACTTATATAGTGTGCAGTTAAAGGTTGGCACACAACTGTTGCAGATGATGGAATATTGGTTGAATGCCCAGACCAGGAGGAGAGCTTCACACCCTGTCTTGTTCTTATCACACTATCTTTGGATGGAAGAGTCAAGATTTGGTTTGGAACATTTGTAGTCACTTTGTTCATTATCTGTGGAGTCCTCTATGGCTGATAAAAAGAGACAGAGTCCTAAGTGTGAGCTACTTGAGGCAGAACCCATGTCTCATTCATCTTGATGCCCCATTTTAATAGTTAGCCTGAAGAGAGAAGGAAATGACCACCATATGTTATGTACCTACTAATTCAGGTACTGTTCTTGGCAGATTATATACGTGATCTCATTTAATTAACACTACAGTCTCATGACCTAAGTTGTTCTCATTTTAGGGTTGAGAAAAGTGAATGCAAAGCTTAAGAAATTTGCCAAAATCATATAGTTACGAGAGCCATCATTATACGATCAACCAACATAGTGCCTGATAACACAATAAATGTTAGTAAATAGCTGTTCTAAAATCTGTTCTTTGCATGTCCTTGTTCTTTTGACTATTGAGAATTTCCTCCCAAATAAATGTGTCTAATTTAGTAGCAACAACAATAGTTTTAGACTTTTTTATAAGTGCACAATGGCTTTCATGTCTAGCTTATATGCATTATAGACACACATCTCATTATATTTATACGTATTTTTGTAGACATGCAAGTGAAGAAGGTAAGTAGTAACTTGGAACAAAATCTCAGGATGTCCCAGGAGAGGCTGTATTAGGAATCCTTCGAGATGGGAGTCATTAAAGTGAAGCATCTGTATCTTACAGGAATGATTACTGGTAGAGGAATCATGTAAGAAAACTGAGAAGGATCTGTTAGAGTGATGGGAAGAGAACTAGGAGAGAGAGCACTGTTATGGAAGACATGCTCCTATGAGCCATGGAAAGACTGGGAGAGGGGAGGTGGGGACAGGGGTGTGGGCCTCTCATTCAAAAAGGTGGTGAGAAATTGGCAGGAGGACACAGGGACATGGCAACCAAGTAAGTATTTTGTAAGCTGAGTACAGGTACTGATTAAGATAGAGGAAACAGTCTGGGCACAATGGTTCATGCCTATAATCCCAGCACTTTGGGAGGCTGAGGCAGAAGGATTGCTTGAGCCCAGGAGTTTAAGACCAGCCTGACCAACATAGTAAGACCTCATTTCCACAAAAAAATAAAATAAAATAAAATAAATTAGCTGGGTGTGTTGGTGTACACGCCTGTAGTTCTAGCTTCTAAAGAGGCTGAGGGGGAAGCATTGCCTGAGCCCAGGTGGTCAAAGCTGAGGTGAGCAGTGATTGTGCCACTGCACTCCAGCCTGGCTCATGACATGAGACCTAGACTCAAAATAAAAGAAAACAAAGATGAGGAAAGAAAGGGACTAACTGACCAAGACCCTGCAAGCCACTGGGGGAGGAATGTAGATAAAAGACCCACCACTTCCTCTGAGCCAGGAGGAGTGGAGGTGAGCTAATGAGAAGCCAGTGAATTTGAAAGCCAGGATTGGGAAAAAGTGATTTGCTCACATGCAGTTATAAACTGCGTTATAATTTTGACAAGTCATGTAAAATCTTGTCTAGGTGATGATAACAAATAATTGACTCAGAAGCAAAATCCTCCCTTTCCTCACAGGGATTTTAATTCATTAGCAGGACAAACAGAATCATCTCTAGGGAAAGTGTGAGGCCTTGAGAAAATCATGTAGAGTCGCTTTCTCTCCCTCTAACATTCTTATGTGGGTCAAAATCTGGTTAAAATGAACATGGTGGGAATCCCAGAAGAGAAAAATGAGATCCATGATAGCTTTTATGTCCCATGTTCCGACAAGCCTCCATCCCTTCTTGTTTTTCCTCTGCCTGCTCCATTGCCCTCACCACCTCCTCCTGGCCTTGCCTCCTTACTCTGAGGCTCGCCAACCCTCTTCCTTATCCAGTACCAGGAGTACTTTCAATATTTCTCTTTGCTGGTCATCCCCATCTATTGTGCATTCATATTCTTTGGCTACACATTTTATCTATCCCATTCAATGTATGTGTCTACAGTACAGAAGAGGAGTTCTATATTTTCTTTCATCCTCCATGTTCTTGTTATTAGTGAACACTAAAAAAAACCGTGTTATCTTCATATAATTTTCTCTTTTTTTAGGTTAGAAAATACAGCTTATTTATAAAGTAAATTAGAAAGAGGTTGGACTTGGTGGCTCAGCCTGTAATCGCAGTACTTTGGGAGGCCGAGGCAAGTGGGTTGCCTGTGCCTGCAGGTTCAAGACCAGCCCGGGCAACTTGGTGAGATCTCGTCTCTCCAATAAATCAAAAATTAGCCGGGCGTGCTAGCATGCGCCTGTAGTTCTGGCTTCTTGGAAGGCTGAGGCTTAAGGATTGCCAGAGCCTAGCAAGTCGACACTGGGGTGGCCGTGAGTGTGCCACTGCTCTCTAGCCTGGGCGATGGAGTGAGACTCCAACTCAAAAAAAAAAAGAGAGAGAGAGAAAGAGGATATTCACTTCCCCAAGGTAGGGAAGGGTGGCCAAAGCCTTTGAGAAGTGACATAAAAATGGATCACGATAGCCCAATGAGACCATAGGCTTTAACTTACTGTAGATGTGTAGAAACTGCGATAGTGAACCATAGTGAGCAAACTACCAAAGTGTTCACAGTTACAACACAGATGTGGGAATTCTTGGAGCAATCAGTTGACATTTATTTTGTACCAAGAAAATCAGAAAATAACTCTACAGTCGAGTTACTTCTTCTTTTGAGGAACCAAAAAGGCAGTAAATATAGTTGAAAACAGACAGACAGATTGTGGTCAAACTTACAATAGGCCCAGTGAAAGGAGAATATCTCTGGGTTTTGAGTGGTGGTTCCTCAGGAAGAATGGGTGGCCTAGAAAGAAGCCACTGCATGAAATCTTCTAACTTGGTAGCACTAAGGAAAAATGTCCATCTTCCTCCATGAACAAAAGTTAACTTGATCCATGTACTGAAGTCTGGATAAATGTAAATATTTGACTTAGTTTTTTTAAAGCTTTTTGATGCATTTTGATGGTTACCTTTCTTCAAAGTTTTAATTTTGGAAGAAATTGCTTTTCCCTCAAGATGATCAATGGACTTTGGATAACTGGGCACTTTCTCTGGCTCTGTTGAAGATATTTCAGAATCTCTAGAAGCCAATGTATTCTTTGGAGTTCCTTGTTGTATGAGTTTATGAATCTGTTCTTTGATTTCTTTACATTTGTCTCCCTCCAGAACCTCTAAGCAACGTATACTGGAGCAAGAATTCTGGTTTTCCAGCTCTGTCACCTTCTTCTTTAAAACCTCAATATATTCTTTCATAGAGAGGTTATCTTTACTTGTTGTGCATAGTTTATTTTCATTAGCATTCATTCTGGTTTCTAGGATCTCTATCTGCTTCTGATAAAGGTCAATCTTTTCCTGGATTTTTGATATTGCACTGACAATGCCAGTCATTTGGCTGACAAGTTCAACTTGGGCAGTTTTAATATCTTGGAGCATTACTGTAAGATTCATTTCTTTATCAGAACTAATGCCATCTTGATCACAATCATCGGATGTCATAGTTGGATATCTAGTTGAATTTGGGTGCTGAATCTTACATTTGTGGTAAACATCTTTAAGAGATTGTCTGATCTTGGAAAGATTTAAAGTCCACATCTGCCCTGCAGCTGCTTTTAGCCTTTTGGTGTGCAGTTTGTGCATCTTTCATGGTGAAACAAGAAGAAAGGTGTAAGAAAAGGTGAGTAGACTCACAGCAAGAAGCCACATCGGAATGAAATGATCTTTCTCTTACTGTTTGCAAGATACCTTTCCTGATAACATCTTAGAACACCCTATGGAGAACATCAATGGCAGCAATAGGCTCTCAAGTGATTAGCTTCTTATAGGGTAGCCCAACCGGAGAACTCTGTAAAATACTGGTCAACTGCACGGAACTCTTCACATGGTAATTATTGACCCGATGCTGATGTCACAATGACTGTTGGCTTAGGACAAACACATTTAACCATAAGGCAGCGGTTCTCAAAGGTTTTGGTAAAATAAAATAGAATAAAATAATTTTTAAAATTAATGAAAATTATTAAGAACCACATAGCTTTTGTGTATGTAGATTGTATCTATATTCAATAGTAGATATTAAGGTGGAGAAAGTCCTAGATGTTTACTTATTGTTTTATTTAAACCTCATTACATGTTAACATAAATAACATATTTTTATGAAAAATAATTCTATTTTCTAGGGGGAAAGAGTACCAAGTGAGAAGAGTAGCATTATTTTAACATATTTGCAAATGTTTTAAATACTTGGTGTGATAGATGGTGCCTATATTCTCATATCTGCTTCTGCATTATATCTGTTGTGATATGTTGTTTTGGTTGAAGTAAATAAAGAAAATATGGCTTCATGGAGATAAGTAAATGAAAAGGGGACAGTATTTTAATTGCCTTTTCAGGTAATTGAGAATATTATTCTTTGCTACTTTATGACAATTTGACATATGATAATTTTTTTAGAAGTTAGCTACAATGTATAATTTTAGACCAAATCAATGAACTTTCATATTGTTACATTAATATTTACTTGTCTATTTTTCATTTTGAATAGATGCATAATATTGTTCATTGGTTATTTGGAAAATAATAGTTTGCTGAATTATGCAAATCTTCAAATGTTGACTCATTTTACCATATAATATAAAAATATCATATTCATTAATATCTCTACAAAACTCACCAGAAAAGTCTTTGAGTATTGATAAGGGGTCAAGCTCATTGCGGCAAATACAAGTTTTCCAAAATTCCAATTTTAGCTTGAAAAGCTTGAAATTTATCAAGCTTGTTGCTTGTTTTCCTTGAAGTGACAGTCTCCTTATATCCTTTTTTTGTTTTTTGCAAAAATGTTTGCTAAGTACCCAAATATGAACACCATAGTTTGTTGCCAGTTGCTCTTTCCAACAAAAATAGTGTATCATGAAAAAAGCAGCTAGTTCAGTTTGCAACTCAAATAAGATTTGTACTTTTTCCCAAGACAAGCATTATACTTTGGTAAGCTGCAGAAGTGCTCAGGTATAATTTCCACCATACATGATATTTAGAAAATTTATGAAGGGTTGAGCTTCAATATAACTAAGAATTTGTATGGCTTCATCAAGGACAGTGAGTAAAATAGACTTTTCTTGTATTTTCTTTTTCCTTTCTGAGTCGTAGTGAAGAATTCAATCACTGTTGGTTAGTGTGGTGCCAGTGTCTTGGTTTATGCTAAGGTATCAACAGTTTTACCCATCACTACTTTTGCAATGCAACTTTTTTTTTAGTTGGGGTTTTACTGTCATTCAGGCTGGAATGCAGTGGCAAGATCATGGCTCAGCAAAACCTTACATCTTGGGCTCAGGCAATCCTTCCACTTTAGCCTCCCAAGTAAATGGAACCACAGGCATGTGCCACCATACCCAAATAATTTTTATTTTTTTTCCTTTCTTTTTTTTTGTAGAGATGAGGTCTCACTGTGTTGCCTAGGTTGGTCTCAAACTCCTGGGCTCAAGCAATCCACCTGCCTCAGCTTCCTAAGTGCTGGGATTACAGGTGTGAGACACTGTGTCTGGCCTACAATGCAATTTTCAACATACAAATA
The DNA here is from genome assembly GCF_000164805.1 of Carlito syrichta. Classification (NCBI taxonomy): domain Eukaryota; kingdom Metazoa; phylum Chordata; class Mammalia; order Primates; family Tarsiidae; genus Carlito; species Carlito syrichta. Next base: position 764,554 of record NW_007232072.1, read on the forward strand.
TAGCCACAGTGAAAATGACAGTGTCCTAGTATTATTTTGAAATATTTTTGCCCTCATGGTCACACATACAAAGTGACCTCATGGCACAAAGTATGCCAGACTCTGAATGCCTCTGCCTTAGAACTTAAAAATAATATCATACATTTCTCATGTCTCTTCTTGTAGATTTTTCTAAACAGTACTTGAAATCAAAACCCTTTGAAATATTAGATACTATTTTGTCCTTTTTATATATTAAGGTAAAAATTTAATTTTATTCTCAAAACACTAATTCCAAACATTTTGCACTTAAATTGACATGATACTTGCATGTTTCTCAAGGAAGAATCCCATTCTACTCAAAAGGATATTCCTTCTTGGATCAGTTCCATTTCCAAACTTCTACCAAATCACTTTCTCTTATTTGTACAAAAGTGCAGGATCAGTGTTGGCCCAGGATTTGATACAAACTCTGAACTTAGACAACTGTAATTTAAGAATTTTGGCTCATCAACAATATCTGGGATTTTGCTTTACTCTCCTATCTTTGAATTGTTATTTAGTAACATTTCCAAAATGTCTAGAAATCTTTTCAAACCCTTACTGGGGCAAAATGTTCTCCAGGAAGCAGCTAGCACAGGAATGGTATTTGGAGTCAGAAAGGTTAAAGTCACAGCCATCCCATTTACCTTGGCCAAGGCCATTTTATCCATCAAGTTTTAAAGACACAGTGCTTAGGGCCTATGAAATTTTCAAAGTCCAGTAAAAATATTTTAGACCAGAAAGAAAAAAAAATTGACTCAGAATACTAAAAGAAAGCTGCAAGATTGAAACAATAAATGTTTAATTAAATATCTCTGACATGTACTTTTTCATATTCATTAATTGTTAAATTTAGTATTATTAAATTTTCATTAGATTTGAAGGCAATTTGTCTATTAGATATTCTCACTCTGCAAGAATTCCCAATTAAATTAGAGGACTTGCTTGTAGTAATTACTCCCTCCAGGTTAATAACAGCAAAGTCTAGTTGGGCACATACCAAACACTGCTCTAAATATTAACTTATTTAACTGACGTTCAGAGAAGTCAAGTAACTTTCCTATGGTAATAGAGCTAAAAAATAGGCAGACTCAGATTTCACATCCTTACATTGTGGTCCCAGAGTTCATGTGTTTTACTTCTATTGTCACATAATCATGTTAAAAATATATATATTTGTCAGAAAGAGATGGACAATTCATTTTTTAAAAATCACACTGTATTTATAAAAGACTTATTTTCATTAAAATTTTATTTGATTAGCACTGGTAAGGAAACCAAAACTTTAGTTGTTTCTTTTATTTACCATAGCAACTTAAAGCAGACATTTGTGAAGCCTTTAGGAGTTGAATTAACTCTAATTCATAAGAAAAATATTTGGAGGCTATTCTTATCTTTCTATAGTAGTAGTATAACAATTGGCATAAAAGACAGTAGACTAAAATCTTAAGCTGAGAAAATGGAGAGTGTCAAAAAATGTATACATATTTTAAGAGATGTCATCTGTGTATTATTATCTATTTATAAATTAAGGTAGCAATGTATAGTATGACGTTCACTCAAAAGATGGCATTAATCAAATGATGCTAGCGTCACCATGCAACAGGCAGGACAGTTAAAGAAAATGGCAGAAGCATGGTTGTAGTGGAGCGCAAGACCATTCTGAAGTGGTATTTGAAATCTGAGAACGTGGTGGAAGTACAACAGTGGAGGTGTGAGTGTGCAACAGAACCTCCAATGTGCCTAGCAACTACACATTCATGGTAAGTTTTTTTTTTTTCAAAGCAGGATTTATTGAGAGGGCAGAAAACCTCCCACAGTGGGAGGGGACGCGAGGGGGTTGCCCTCTGATAAGTTTGAGGCACCTGGTACCATGTGTGATGTGCATAAGGGAAGATCTGAGAGGCCTCGCACACACAGCAACAAGTCTTGCAGCAGAACCATAATCAGAAGTGTCTGGATGCTGATGCGAACCACTCTGAGCACCTCTTGTACTTGCAGAAGTCAAATGTAACTCGTATTCATCTTTTGTTATCAGTGTATATTAAGTATAACAAATTTAATACAGTTTTTTTTTTTTTTTTTGAGTTGGAGTCTCACTCTGTCACCCAGACTGGAGTGCAGTGGCCGCTCTCGGTCACCGCAGCCTCGACCGGCTGGGCTCCAGCGATCCTTCCGCCTCAGCCTTCCAAGCAGCCGGAATTACAGGCGCGCACTACCACGCCCGGCTAATTTTTTGATTTTATTGTAGAGATGAAGTCCCGCCAGCCCAGGCGGGTCTCGAACCCACGGGCTCAGGCAATCCAGTCACCTCAGCCTCTCAAAAGCGCAGGATTACAGGCTGAGCCACCGAGCCCGGCTTTTAATACAGTTTTTTTCCTCTTAAAATGTGTATACTTTTTTTGGCACCCTCTGTATGTAGGCTGATCTTTAATTTACAAAACAAATTAATCTAGTAGGTTGATACATACTAGGTTTCTAACTACTTATTAATGTCAATGAAGGGAGCCTCAGCATATTTGGGATTGTCAGACAGAGAAAAAGCTGTATGGTAGGAGATTAGCCCATTGATTTGTGTGATGTTATGGAAGAGGCAAAATGTGAAAGAATCACAGGAAATGAACTGACTTCCTTTCTTAGGGTTCCTGCCAGGGTCATAGAGGCATTTAGTAATCAACCAGCAAGTTGATTGACGCCAACTGGGAGACTCTAACTGTGGAAAAATGTATTCCAGGAGGCCGGTTTTACAGGAATGGTATTTAGAGCCATAGAGCTTAGAGTTCAGGGCTGTCCCTTGACTAGCTGTGCTCTCAGATGAGCCACTAACCTCCCACAAGCTTGTAAGATGGGGTAATAGCAGCACCTATTTCGTGGAGTGGTTTTGAGGATTAAAGTGCTGCATGTTTATAAACGCTTTCCTCCCCCTGTCTAACCACCTCCTTCTCACTTTCCTTCTTCCAAATGAAAGGAGGAAATCGTTGAGTGTTCAGCTTTAGCTCTGTGTACCTTCTCAGTCTCTCACTTTGCTTTTCATTCTCTACCTTTCAAAATGACCAAGACATGAAGCGTGTGGTGCTCGCTGCTCCATATGCCACGCACATAGAGCATTTTGATGAGATGCACAATAGAACCAGCAAGAAAGGCCAGACTCACCAATGCTTTGTCTCCTAGTATAGGGTTATTCCATGCCAGGCTGCTGTCAGGCAGCCTGGCATGGAATAACATCTAGAGAAAGATGGCTCTTCCCATAATATTAATATTTAAAATGCTCATGTGTTTGAGAACATTCACTAAAAATTAATTGTGGCAGAGCCAAGATTATCTACATGCAAATCACCCCATTTATGTTCTCTTTTTTTTTTTTTTTTTTGAGTGGGAGTCTCACTCTGTCACCCAGACTGGAGTGCAGTGGCCGCTCCTGGCCACTGCAGTCTTGACCTGCTGGGCTCCAGCAATCCTTCCGCCTCAGCCTTCCAAGTAGCCGGAATTACAGGCATGCGCTACCACGCCCGGCTGATTTTTTGATTTATTGTAAAGATGAGGTCTCGCTGCCCAGGCGGGTCTCGAACCCGCGGGCTCAGGCAATCCACTCACCTCAGCCTCCCAAAGGTGCAAGATTACAGGCTGAGCCACCAAGCCCGGCTTATGTTCTTTTTAATATGTTTTCCTGAGTGGGACAGAATAGGGTAGTTATAGCCATCCTGCTAGCAATGAGGCATTGTTTATACCTTTCATGTTCCACCTCTAGTAATCTGCTATTACTTATGTGCCTTTAGTAGCTGCGACCACGAAAACTTATTCAGAGTCTTTTACTTCTTCCACAAAATTTACGGGGCAGGTTTACAACATCCTGAGTCCTCCTACCTGACACGCGCAGGGTATGATAAAATATTAAAGGAATAGAAAACCAGGATAGTCTATTACACTTGACTATGGTGGCTGACACAATGGATAAGAATGTACCTATCAGAGAACTTAAATCTGCTATTGCATAAGCTAAATAGTTATGAAGTGCCCAAAGGCAAAACCATCTTTTTCTACTTTCTTTTTAGCCATGATGAATAGAAGAGTGTGGGTTTGAAGTCAGAGCTGTCGCACCAAACCAAGACGAAAAAGGAGAAAGTGAAGACATTGAGTGTCTGAGTTAGGGGTGCCACACTGTCCCCTGAAGGAAGTGATGGAGCCCAGGGACACTGGTAAGGCAATCTGGTCAAAATGACACATGGGGTCAGTGAAAGGGCCACATTCACTCTGTGGTGTTAATGAGTGTTCATAACGATACTTTAAAATCCTAAGAAACCAGAAGCCAAAAGAATAAGGTGAACACCTTTGAAGAAATGATGGAATGATAACTTTATTTTACATAATATTTGGCAATGATAATTTACTTTTTTTATATGACTAGAATTACGTGGCCTCCTCCTGGAAAGCCTTCCATCTATTTATCATCCTGGCAAATTTCTACCTATCTTTTAGGAGTCATTCAGTCTTCCATGATTCTTGTCCTGCCTGTTCTGATTCTCCTTATAGTTCTGCTAGTGCTCCAACATGGAGTTTCTGCCTAGCAGTGATTCACATATTGCTGTTATTGGCAAACCCATCCCCTCTTCAGACTGTGAGCTCCTTCTGGGAAGAAACTAGCGTTTATTTTTGTTTGTTTGTGTGTTTTTAGGAATGAGTCTCACTATGTTGCTCAGGCTGAACTCAAACTCCTGGGCTCAAGCAATCCTCCCGTCTCAGCCTCTGAATAGCGGGAACTATAGGTGTGTGCCACCAGAGACTTGCCCTAATTTCCCAAAGCCTAACATATAGTTAGTGCTCGGTAAATCTTTATTCACTGAATGAATGAATGAATGTACCTGTGGATGATTGTCAGGATGTCAGCTGAGTGTCTCCTAAGCCTATTTCTGTGGGTGGCTAGGAGATACATTGTTTGCCTCATAAAGGGAATAACTTTTCTCATTTCCTGGGGGATTATTTATCAATTTTGGAATGGGAATTTACTAATTGCTCCCCAAAGATCTGAAGCAGTTACGTGATAGGAGAGGTAAATTAAGGGAGATGAATTTAATTATGAGCCTGGAAACAGCTTTCGGATGGATAAGAGAGAGAGAAAGCCCAATAATGACAGAGACAGGACTGGCATCCAGGGCACTGATCCTAGAGGTGACTAAAGTATATAGTACAGTTTACCCCTGTGCAACATACTAAGTCTTTCAGGCCTCTGGAGAAGCCCAGGTAATCAGTGTATTCTCCATGCCCCTGTGGGATTGCCTGGGAATGCATTTGTCATCAATTTAGGTGCGCAGGCACTTATCTCTTCATTCCTGTCATCTTATACTCTGAACTCCAAATATACAATGAACTCTCTCTAGCTTATCTAAACATACCCTTCACCATTTAGTTCCAGAACCCTGGGGGCACATTAGTATTTTATATAATCTCTCCTCCCTGTCATCTTCCTCTAGCTCCTTCTGTTACGCTTGGTTCTCCCCGGTAATTTATTATATGAGGCTGCCTGGTTTCTGTAATTCTTAACTTCACCTCTTGGTTTCCCTTCTCAAATATTACCTTTAAACTTCTGCTCCCTGTAGCGTATGATTGACACTCTTCTGACAGCGCTTTATAAGTCCTCACATGCACAATTGATGCAGCCATAAAAATAAATGGCCGGAAAAAGGAAGAGAAAGAGAAAAAGAAGTGCTTTTGCTTAGCCATTCACCTCTTTCCTTTAATGGAACTGGTGAATGAATTCAGTGAGTTAGTCTATTTAAACATCTCTGTTTCACTGACGTTACATCATTTAGCAGATTTTTTTTTTTTTTTTTTGGAAACCATTACGTGTGATGGGTGCTGCGCAATGTCAACCTTCTGCTTTGTTCCTGAATTGCCCTAATCTTCATTTAGGAAACACCAAAAATGAAAAGATGTGGGATAAATAGTGATCACACAGGAAATGAAGATTAGCATGTCAACAAATCCAGAAATCACAAAGCATGAAAACTAGAGAATGTTAGGCTTCCCATTTCGTTTTTTTTTTTCTTTTATTTTTGAGAAAGCAGAATTTATTGAGAAGACAGAAAAGCTTCCATAGTGGGAGGGGACCTGAGGAGGTTGCCTTTTCTTGTTTTGAGTTGGAGTCTCACTCTGTCGCCCAGGCTGGAGAGCAGTGGCACACTCAGGGCCACCCCAGCGTCGACCTGCTGGGCTCCAGAGATCCTTCAGCCTCAGCCTTCCATGTAGCCGGGACTACAGGCATGTGCTATCATGCTTGGCTAATTTTTTTTTTAATTGTAGAGACGAGGTCTTGCCAAGTTGCCCGGGCTGGTCTCGAACCTGCTCGCCTTGGCCTCCCAAAGTGCCAGGATTACAGGCTGAACCACCGAGCCCGGTCCAAGGCTTCCATTTCTAATTAGGAATACGGTGGAGTTTGCAGTGGTGCCTTATCTGACCATGTTAATTTGTTCATATAGCCTCAATTTTAAGGCAAATTTAGTGTTTGGATTCTTAGTTGTCATGATGCGTTATATTGCCTTGGACTACAAAATCTAAAAAGCTATCTTCTTCCTTAGCCCACAGTTTTGAAGGTATTAAGTGAAACATTGCACTGGCTTTTCTTAATAGTGCTCATCTCGAAAGACACGCATTATGGCATTTTATGTGTCCAAGGGCATTTGAACCAGAATCTCTGTGAAGCAAATGCATATTTATCCCATGACCCTATTTTCCTTTGTTATTAGTGTGCTCTTTGTCTGTCTTGAGTGTATTATTTCCAATTGTACTTTATATGTACAACAAGAACAGCAGTAATGCCATGTGTTGACATTGAAGAGGTCATATGGATTAACATGAAAATATTACATCTAATTGTTAAATTACTATTATGCCTCTTATTTAAGAACCACAAATGTCACCATTATGCGCTGTTCGACGGTGTTTTTTCTTCAGCAACTTGATTTTGGAATCATTTAATTTCTTTATTTAAAGCTACAGGCATCCTATCTCCTGGATGGATTTGTGTTATCAAGATCTTACTTAACTTTCCAAATGTAGTCTTTCTCCTTATACACTCTGATTACACACAAAATAGAAAATTGCCAAAAGGCAGTCATAAAACGAAGTGGTTTTTTTTCCTTTCTTTTTATCTTCTTTTTCTACCTAGCCTTTTACAATCCAAGGTTTTGGTCTTCTAAGGGAAAAAGTCTTTATCAATTGTTTTAAATATTTATTGAAGACTCCCCACTTCCAGAAATGTGCATTGCTGCAGCACATTCTATTATGCCAACTACACTATCAAAGGTACTTAGGAATGTTTAACTTTAAGATCAAGAATTTGATTTTTGGATATTTTTGGGTACATCTCTTTCTGGAAATTTGAGTCTCTTTCTAGTGATCTTAAAGTAACGTAAGTATTTGAATAACAAAAATGTAGAGTGACACGGAAGTTCTATTAAACGCATATTTTAATAATTTTCAGTGTCAACGTTAGACCCTAATGGCTACAATTCTTACTGTAACTTGTGAGAATTAATTATCACTCATTCTATTTAGGTGCCCAGCTTGCTCTTCCACCACATAGTATAAAATGATACCAAGCTGGTTTAAGCTCTTAGGCAATTTACATATTAAAATAGGTAAAAATTTCTATCATAACCTCCATTGAATTTTACATTTAAGTTTTTTAATGGCACTTTAAAAAAAAGAGCATATTGCTAGAAATCACATTCTTTTTTGCTAGAAAGTAGAGCTGAAGTAAAACGGATGCCCAGGCTCATTCCAATGATTGAGAAAGTGACATAATTGCTTAAAACAAAGCAGAAGATCTTTTTTTTTTGGTTCTAGTATTCCTTTGAGAATCTGATGAAAGTTTTGCATGCTTTCTTGGGAAATAGCATGTACACATAAATTTGCATGTAATTTCAAAGGATGCATAAACCTCCCCCACCCCATCCCAAAGCCATTTATGGACGCCATACATTATAACCCAGACCAAAATCCTGACAATAGAAAAGGAGGACCAAGGGTTATTCAGGCTCCAGGATCCCGCTATGGGTGTTGTGCTTTGAAGACTGGTGCTCTTAGGTGACTTGGTTCAAGAACTTAGAATATGTGAAGTACTGAGAGTGCAGGTGGTAATAATCTGAGGATCGAAGACAGAAGATCCTCATGGCATGCAGTGACTTGGGAATGCAATCCTTAAGAATCGATGAAATCTGGACAGGTGAAAGGAAGAAAGTTCTTCTGTGCTGTACATACCACAAAGTCTACCTGGTTTGTGCTTCACTACTCCTAGCATCGTGCAAGCTATCAGCCACTAGGATTTCAAGACATAGTTATACAGAGTTTTGTGTCTCCTTTCTAATGAGGAGCTTGAGCCAAGAGAAATGGCATAAACTCAGGGAGGAAGTTCAATATGTGCTTCTGATACAAAGAGACTGAGATGAACATTGGCCAGTGTAGATAATCTTTGGTGGTCAGTTTTGAAGGTTGATCTAGATATTGCTGGTGATCAGTTGGGAGCATAGCAAATGTTTGTATTTAAGAGTCAAGGCTGCAAAATTAAATATCGTGATTTCATTGCCAAGTGACTAAGAAACAACAGAAGTCATCTATCTAACATTTAATTATGAAATTCTTATGGCCTTTAGGAGTAAAACTTGGCAGTGGTGGTTTCAAATCTGAGCTATTAACCCCCTAGACCTAAGTAAGACTCCACAGCCATGGAAGAGCTGATGTTTTCTTTGTGGCTCTCCAGCTGCAGTATTCACTGGAGTACCGAGCCTGATCCCCTAGAGTGGGGAGGGAAGAGGAGAGGCTTTGTGGGACAACTAGATTGTTTGTTTTTGATTCAGAGTCTCACTCTGTTGTCCAGGCTGGAGTACAGCGGCATACTTTCAGGCTCAGGCAGTCCTTCCACTTCAGCCTTCTGGGTAGCTGGGGCTACAGGTGCACACCACCAGACCTACCTATTCTTTTTTTTCATAGAGACAAAGTCTCACTATGCTGCTCAGTCTGGTCTGAACTCCTGGGCTCAAGCAATCCTCCCACCTCAGCCTACCAAAGTGCTGGGATTATAGGTGTGAGCCACTGCACTTGATCTAGATTGTTTTTAATTTTGACTTTCTCCTCTCTCGGTAACATTTTGATAGGGGTGTTGTAATCAAACACAGTCCCTACTTCACCCCTCCCACCCTTTTCTGTCCAACTCCTCCCTCTTTCTACCTGCACCTCCTGAGCATCACTGCGGTACCATGAGTCAGTCTGTGGCTTTCCTTTATTCTGAAATGTAAATAAAACCATTAGCTATCAATTCATTTAAACCTGAGTCGCTGTTTTTTTTTCCTCTTCAGCTATATACTTAATCTATCTGTACATATATATGTCTATTTTACACACAAGAGACAATTAAGTTTTTCCCTACTGTTAGTTTTTGAAATCTTAACAGCAGGACTGTGTCATCTCACGTCTTGTTCCCTACGGATCATTATGAATAAAATGATCATATAGCAAAATGCCTGAGGTCCAACATGCCCAGAATGAAGAGAATGGTTCAGATCACACAGTCCAGTCACACAGAATGTCTGTGTGTATGGAGGAAGGGGAGTAGCGATACTTCCTTTCCTAGACTTGTGTTTCCACGAGGAGGGACAAGAATTTGCATATCACTCCTGCCCTCTCTCCATCCTCTCAAAGGAGGGCATGTGCCTTTGCTTATTGCTGAGATTGGCTGAGGAAATGGGCATGCATAGCTCGCCTCCCTTCCTTTGTCTTTGGGATTTGCCTGTTTGCCAAGGGTACTCTTTGTGACAGCCTGACTGGGTTCTTATGTCTGCTGCACAGAAAAGCCGATATACAGACAGCAGTCACTGTAATAGAGAAAGAGTTTAATAAACGCAAGGCCATCGAATGGAATACTTTTCAAATCTGCCTCCTTGAGAATTCTAGGCTTAGAGTTTTAAGGATAATTTGGCAGGCGGAGGGCTAGGGGATGGGCACTGCTGATTGGTTGAGGATGAAGTCATCGACACTGTCTTCATGTGCAGGGCCAGTTTCTGGGAGGGTGTCACAGAACTGGTAGAGTCAGCTTCTTGGTATGTGGTTTGGATCCTGGTGCATTCACAGTTCCATCAGAGTACAGAGTCTGCAAAACATCTCAAACAGCATTCTTAGGTTTTTCAATAGAGAGGCTATCTTTGAAGCAAGTCCTGTGACCCTCAGCTACTGACCCCTGGGCAGCAAGCCATCATAGAGATAGCTTAGTAGGAAGGTATGCAAGAGGTGGGATCCTCAGAGATTAAAGCTACTCACGCCTTTAGGCTGGTCAAATTTCTGGATTCCATCAAGATCTGTGTGACCTTAGGCTCATTGTTTAAGGGAAAATATGTTTATCAACCTCATGGTCAGCTTCCCCCCTCCCCAGGGGTCAGGACGTGAAGATAATCAATTGCTTTCTATTGAAGTGACTATGTGCAAGCAGTCATGCAAGGAAGAAAGCAAGCTTAGAAACAACTTTGTTAATTTTTAAGCATAGCTGCAACTTTACAGGGCTCGGGTCTCTTCCATAACTTTTATCCCATGACTCTACATTAAATTCATATAGGTGGTTTCATTTTCCTTCTGTCCTCTATACTATCAACAGTACAAGGGCAGACTCTGCCCCACAGGTTGGGGTGGGGGTGGTGAAGCTCGGAGGTTCAATCCAATTCTCAGATTGGGTGTCAGGAAGACTACAGTTGTCACATTTCTATGCCATATCTGTCATAAGAGTGATATTTTCTTTCTTTCTGTCATTTTTTTGTGTTCTTTATTTCCTTCTTTGTCTTTCCTTCCTCCCTCCCTTCCTTCCTTCCTTTTCTTTTCTTTTTTTTTTTTTTGAGTCAGGGTTTCACTCTGCCACCCAGACTAGAGTGCAGTGGCACAATCATGGCTGTCTGCAGCTTCAACCTCCTAGGCTCAAGCAATCTTCCCACCTCATCCTCCTGAGTAAATAAGAATACAGGCATGTTTCCCCATGTTCAGCTAATTTTTAAATTTTTTGTAGAGATGAGGTCTTGCTATGTTGTCCAGGCCGGTTTGAACTCCTAGGTTCAAGCTATCCTCCTGTCCTGGCCTACCAAAGTACTGGGATTACAAGTGTGTCCAGCCTAGGGTGAGATTTTCCTCTTTAATCTGCTGTACTCTTCTGCCTATTTCAATTATTATAGAAATTGGGAGTGGAAAACAGCATAATGTATTCACCTTATACTTCCACAAAATAGACTAATTTACAGTCATTACAAATTTGGATGAACGTTACTCAGCCTATAGTTTTGGTGAATCCCAGAGTAAAGTCTATTTAGAGTAGACTACATTTGGTGGGAAGTCTGTGAATTTGAAATTTTGATTTTAGGTGCAGAGTTTAGAAGTTAGACATGTCAGTACATCTTTTCTCTTTTTATTGCAAACATGAGAAAAACCATAATGATCTGCTTTTTTAAAAGGGCATATGAATAGTAACCTGAAATGATCAGGTGCAGGTATTTCAATTTGTTTCTAAAATTTTGTGTGTCCTTATTTCCTTATCTGTGATATAGGAATGATAATACTCCCCAAAGTTCTTGAGGGGATTAAATTAAATGAGAAGACGACGTATAAGATAAATTGTTCAGTACCTGGCCCATCTTAGGCATTCAATAAATGTCTAGTAAATGTCTATGGTGTGAGATGCTATGTCATAAAAAGAGCATTCTTTATGAATCAGTGAACGTAATATACTGGGTTATTACGTTCACTTTGCCGTCCAAAATTGAGCAATAGAAGAGAATGGAGAAAGAAATCTGTCTACCATTAGTGACCTCATCTGTTTCACTTCTATTTAGCTCTTCTCTTTTTATTTTTAAATCTAATCAATATCATTTTGATGAAAGATCTAGGTTTTTTTTAATGTTTCTATGTGATAGAATTTCCTTTTAAAATTGTTATTATTGCTCAAGAAAGACCAACAGCCAGAAGGTGGCTGCCAGTTGGGTTTCCTGGTGGCATCCCCACTGTCCTTTGGAATCAACTGACCCTAATTCAGAGGGGAGAGAGTGGGATACTGGAAGGAGGTGCATGCTGCCACACTAGTCTTAAAGTACAAAAATAAAAAAGTAGAAACGTCTAAAGACAATCGAAATTTTCTTAAAAATTTTGCTTTTAAACAATATTTTTTATTATGATGTTGTGGGGTACAGTTAAGGGTTAGGTATACAATTATGTTTCATTCAGGTACCCTGTTGATAAGAGGTGTTTCCCCGTCCCCAGATATTTGCTACTGTTAATCCCATCTCCCTCCCCCCCATAGTTTCCCACTACTGTCAGTCATTTTCTTACAGTATTACATTGGATGTTCAAGGTCCATTATATGAGTGAGAACATGTGATACTCGGATCTTTGTTTCTGTGAGAGGTCACTCAGTATTATAGACTCTAGTTCCATCCAGGTTGCTGTGAAATTCATGAGTTTGTTCTTTTTTATGGCTGCGTAGTATTCCATCATGTATATGTACCACATTTTTTTAATCCAGTCCTCTTTTGATGGGCAGCATGGTTGTTTGCAGGTTCTTGCTATTGTGAACAATGCTGCGATAAACATATGTGTGCAGGTATCTTTTTTATAGAGTGATTTGAGTTCTTCAGGATATATTCCCAGTAGGGGGATTGTGGGGTCATATGGAAGGTTGATATTTAGAGCTTTTAGGAATCGCCACACTGCTTTCCACAGAGGTTGCACTAGTTTACACTCCAACTAACAGTATAGCAGTGTTCCCTTTTCACCACACCCTCTCCAGCAGCTGTTATTTTTTGAGTTGTTGATAATTGCCATTCTGACTGGAGTTAGGTGGTATCTCAGTGTGGTTTTGATTTGCATCTCCCTGATGATTAGTGAGGTTGAACATTTCTTCATGTGTCTGTTGGCTGCTCGGATGTCCTCTTTTTGTGAAGTGTCTGTTCATATCTTTTGCCCATTTTATAATGGGGTTGCTTGTTTTTTTTCTTTTCAGCACGTTTGAGTTCCTTGTAGATCCAGGATGTTAATCCTTTGTCAGACCTGGTGTTGGCAAATACTTTTTCCCAGTCTGTAGGCTGCAAAAAAATTTTTTTTTAGATCTAGGGGGTACAATTGCAGTTTTGTTATTTAGGCATAACAAAAATAGTGGTAAAGTTTGGGCTTTTAGAGTAGTCATCACTGGAATAGCATATATTGTACCCATTAAATAACTTCTCATCCCTCATCCCACTCCTACTCTCCCATTTTTCTGAATGTTCAGTGTCTGTTGTTCTGCACTCTATGTCCATGTATACACATTATTTAGCTCCCACTCATAAGTGAGAACATCTGTATTTGAAACATTTTGTTTCTGAGTAATTTCACTTAGGATAATGGCCTCTAGCTCCATCCATGTTGCAGCAAAAAACATGATTTTATTATTTTTTTTATGGCTGAGTAGTATTCCACTGTGTGTGTGTGTGTGTGTGTGTGTGTGTGTTTAATCTTTATCCAAGTCTCCAGTGATGGACACTTAGGTTGATTCTATATCTTTGCTATTATGGATAGGACTGACATAAGCATACAGGTGCAGGTATCTTTTTAATAAAATGATTTAATTTTCTTTAGGTATATATCCAGTAGTAGGATTGCTAGATTGAATAGTAGCTCTATTTTTAGTTCTTTGAGAAATCTCTGTACTATTTTCCACATAGATTTGCTAATTTACATTCCCACCAACCATGTATAAACATTTTCTTTTCTCCATATCCTCAACACCTGTCTATTTTTTTTTTTTTTTTTTTTTTAGTTAGATCTCACTCTGTCACCCAAGCTGGAGTCAGTGGCATGCTCATGGCCACAGCAGCCTCAAACTGCTAGGCTCAGGTGATCCTTCTGCCTCATCCTTCCAAGTAGCTGGAACCACAGGTGAGTACCACCACACCCAGCTAATTTTCTGATTTATTGTAGAGATGAGGTCTCGCCATGATGCCCAGGTTGGTCTCGAACCCATGGGCTCAGGCAATCCTCTCACCTCAGCCTCCCAAAGTGCTGGAATTATGGGCGTGAGCCACTGCACCCAGTCCTTTTTTTTTTTTTTTAACTTTTAAACTTAATTTTTATTTTTATAGATTCTGGATATTAGTCCTTTGTTAGATACAGAGTTTGCAAATATTTTCTCCCATTCTGCAGGTTGTTGTTTACTCTGTTGATTATTGCTTTTGCTGTGGAGAAGTTTTTTAGTTTAATTAAGTTCATTTGTTTATTTTTGATTTTGTTTCATTTGCTTTGAGGTCTTAGTTATTGAAATTTTCTTTTCTGTCTGTCCTGAAGATACAAAAGCTTTCACCAAACTTATTTAGTTTTAGTGACATTCATGTGAAATAATCAACTTTTCTCTTTCCAAGTGCTTCAAGTGAACTCTTGGCTTCAGGGGTGAAAGACCTCCATCTTCAGGGGTGGAAGATTTCCATCTCCAACTGGAGTTGGCTCTCTGATACTTCATCTCTCCAACTTTATGATGGCTCTATCACAGTTGGTTCTTCTGGGGGAGAAGAAAGGTTGCTGTATGCACTCTATTCATAAATCCCAGCTCTGCTAGTCCCACCTCTTTCTCAGAAATGGTAGATCTGGAGTTACACTACATGTCTACTTTCATAAGACACATGGCAATGAAGAGACCATTCTTCTCTATGCTAAAGGAGGGAGATGCTCTCTCTCCAAGCAGCATTAGGGGGTCTTCTCTGCTGAAGTGAGAAGCTCTGGAGTCTGGTGTAGTGAGATATTGGAGGCAGCCCTGGGATCATCAGTGGAAGGCTCTTGTTCTGTGCTATCATTAACCACTTGGAAGAAAATAGAGCTACTATTCAATCTAGCAATCCTACTACTGGTTATATACCTAAAGAAAATTAAATCATTTTATTAAAAAGATACCTGCACCTGTATGCTTATGTCAGTCCTATCCATAATAGCAAAGATATAGAATCAACCTAAGTGTCCATCACTTAGATAAAGAATAAACACACACACACACACACACACACACACACACACACACACACACACACACAGTGGAATA